>NW_024469762.1:0-27500 GCF_017976425.1 Toxotes jaculatrix
GTTTTGAGGATGTGACATTTTTCACCGATCCTAAGAGAGCAAGATAGAGACATGCGACCTTGTCCTACCCCCCCATTTGTGTGTACCCCGAGTCCAACGGTACCACCCTTGAGTCTCTAGCACATAGGGTTCCGGAGTTATGAGCATTTGAAGTTCCCCCATAAAAGTGAGTTGGGAGAGTGAAAATTTGGGGTTTTAACAAGGGTCAGTTTTGACCGATCCTCAGGGAGCAAGATAGAGACATGAGGCCTTGTCCTACCCCCCCATTTGTGGGTACCCCGAGTCCAACGGTACCACTCTTAAGTCACTAGGACTTAGGGTTCCACAGTTATGAGCATTTGAAGTTCCCCCATAAAAGTGAGTTGGGAGAGTGAAAATTTTCCAAAGTGTGAGATGCCAAAAATGTTCCCCCAGACAGTGTTTAGGAGCACGTTTCAGAGCCTTAGGAGTGGTTTGGACCCCCCTTTTTGTGGTACTTTTTGTCAAACTGAAGTTGGTGTTTAGGGTTGTTGAGTGTACAGGGCCTAAGTGTGAGAGGCCAAAAATGTTCCCCCAGAAAGTGTTTAGGAGCACGTTTCAGAGCCTTAGGAGTGGTTTGGACCCCCCTTTTTGTGGTACTTTTTGTCAAACTGAAGTTGGTGTTTAGGGTTGTTGAGTGTACAGGGCCTAAGTGTGAGAGGCCAAAAATGTTCCCCCAGAAAGTGTTTAGGAGCACGTTTCAGAGCCTTAGGAGTGGTTTGGACCCCCCTTTTTGTGGTACTTTTTGTCAAACTGAAGTTGGTGTTTAGGGTTGTCAAGAGTGTACAGGGCTTGGAGTTTTAACCATTTTGAGGCCTTTCTGAAAAATGACTTTTTTTTGGCCAATTTTGACGCCTTACTATACTATGACCATTTTTATGACATTTTGAGGATGTGACATTTTTCACCGATCCTAAGAGAGCAAGATAGAGACATGCGACCTTGTCCTACCCCCCCATTTGTGTGTACCCCGAGTCCAACGGTACCACCCTTGAGTCTCTAGCACATAGGGTTCCGGAGTTATGAGCATTTGAAGTTCCCCCATAAAAGTGAGTTGGGAGAGTGAAAATTTGGGGTTTTAACAAGGGTCAGTTTTGACCGATCCTCAGGGAGCAAGATAGAGACATGAAGCCTTGTCCTATCCCCCCATTTGTGGGTACCCCCGAGTCCAACGGTACCACTCTTAAGTCACTAGGACTTAGGGTTCCACAGTTATGAGCATTTGAAGTTCCCCCATATAAGTGAGTTGGGAGAGTGAAAATTTTCCAAAGTGTGAGATGCCAAAATTGTTCCCCCAGAAAGTGTTTAGGAGCACGTTTCAGAGCCTTAGGAGTGGTTTGGACCCCCCTTTTTGTGGTACTTTTTGTCAAACTGAAGTTGGTGTTTAGGGTTGTCAAGAGTGTACAGGGCTTGGAGTTTTAACCATTTTGAGGCCTTTCTGAAAAATGACTTTTTTTGGCCAATTTTGACGCCTTACTATACTATGACCATTTTTATGACAGTTTGAGGCCCAAAAAAATTGGACTTTTTTTTGGCCGATTTTGACGCCTTACTATACTATGACCATTTTTATGACGTTTTGAGGATGTGACATTTTTCACCGATCCTAAGAGAGCAAGATAGAGACATGCGACCTTGTCCTACCCCCCCATTTGTGTGTACCCCGAGTCCAACGGTACCACCCTTGAGTCTCTAGCACATAGGGTTCCGGAGTTATGAGCATTTGAAGTTCCCCCATAAAAGTGAGTTGGGAGAGTGAAAATTTGGGGTTTTAACAAGGGTCAGTTTTGACCGATCCTCAGGGAGCAAGATAGAGACATGAGGCCTTGTCCTACCCCCCCATTTGTGGGTACCCCGAGTCCAACGGTACCACTCTTAAGTCACTAGGACTTAGGGTTCCACAGTTATGAGCATTTGAAGTTCCCCCATAAAAGTGAGTTGGGAGAGTGAAAATTTTCCAAAGTGTGAGATGCCAAAAATGTTCCCCCAGACAGTGTTTAGGAGCACGTTTCAGAGCCTTAGGAGTGGTTTGGACCCCCCTTTTTGTGGTACTTTTTGTCAAACTGAAGTTGGTGTTTAGGGTTGTTGAGTGTACAGGGCCTAAGTGTGAGAGGCCAAAAATGTTCCCCCAGAAAGTGTTTAGGAGCACGTTTCAGAGCCTTAGGAGTGGTTTGGACCCCCCTTTTTGTGGTACTTTTTGTCAAACTGAAGTTGGTGTTTAGGGTTGTTGAGTGTACAGGGCCTAAGTGTGAGAGGCCAAAAATGTTCCCCCAGAAAGTGTTTAGGAGCACGTTTCAGAGCCTTAGGAGTGGTTTGGACCCCCCTTTTTGTGGTACTTTTTGTCAAACTGAAGTTGGTGTTTAGGGTTGTCAAGAGTGTACAGGGCTTGGAGTTTTAACCATTTTGAGGCCTTTCTGAAAAATGACTTTTTTTGGCCAATTTTGACGCCTTACTATACTATGACCATTTTTATGACATTTTGAGGATGTGACATTTTTCACCGATCCTAAGAGAGCAAGATAGAGACATGCGACCTTGTCCTACCCCCCCATTTGTGTGTACCCCGAGTCCAACGGTACCACCCTTGAGTCTCTAGCACATAGGGTTCCGGAGTTATGAGCATTTGAAGTTCCCCCATAAAAGTGAGTTGGGAGAGTGAAAATTTGGGGTTTTAACAAGGGTCAGTTTTGACCGATCCTCAGGGAGCAAGATAGAGACATGAAGCCTTGTCCTATCCCCCCATTTGTGGGTACCCCGAGTCCAACGGTACCACTCTTAAGTCACTAGGACTTAGGGTTCCACAGTTATGAGCATTTGAAGTTCCCCCATATAAGTGAGTTGGGAGAGTGAAAATTTTCCAAAGTGTGAGATGCCAAAATTGTTCCCCCAGAAAGTGTTTAGGAGCACGTTTCAGAGCCTTAGGAGTGGTTTGGACCCCCCTTTTTGTGGTACTTTTTGTCAAACTGAAGTTGGTGTTTAGGGTTGTCAAGAGTGTACAGGGCTTGGAGTTTTAACCATTTTGAGGCCTTTCTGAAAAATGACTTTTTTTGGCCAATTTTGACGCCTTACTATACTATGACCATTTTTATGACAGTTTGAGGCCCAAAAAAATTGGACTTTTTTTTGGCCGATTTTGACGCCTTACTATACTATGACCATTTTTATGACGTTTTGAGGATGTGACATTTTTCACCGATCCTAAGAGAGCAAGATAGAGACATGCGACCTTGTCCTACCCCCCCATTTGTGTGTACCCCGAGTCCAACGGTACCACCCTTGAGTCTCTAGTACATAGGGTTCCGGAGTTATGAGCATTTGAAGTTCCCCCATAAAAGTGAGTTGGGAGAGTGAAAATTTGGGGTTTTAACAAGGGTCAGTTTTGACCGATCCTCAGGGAGCAAGATAGAGACATGAGGCCTTGTCCTACCCCCCCATTTGTGGGTACCCCGAGTCCAACGGTACCACTCTTAAGTCACTAGGACTTAGGGTTCCACAGTTATGAGCATTTGAAGTTCCCCCATAAAAGTGAGTTGGGAGAGTGAAAATTTTCCAAAGTGTGAGATGCCAAAAATGTTCCCCCAGACAGTGTTTAGGAGCACGTTTCAGAGCCTTAGGAGTGGTTTGGACCCCCCTTTTTGTGGTACTTTTTGTCAAACTGAAGTTGGTGTTTAGGGTTGTTGAGTGTACAGGGCCTAAGTGTGAGAGGCCAAAAATGTTCCCCCAGAAAGTGTTTAGGAGCACGTTTCAGAGCCTTAGGAGTGGTTTGGACCCCCCTTTTTGTGGTACTTTTTGTCAAACTGAAGTTGGTGTTTAGGGTTGTTGAGTGTACAGAGCCTAAGTGTGAGATGCCAAAATTGTTCCCCCAGAAAGTGTTTAGGAGCACGTTTCAGAGCCTTAGGAGTGGTTTGGACCCCCCTTTTTGTGGTACTTTTTGTCAAACTGAAGTTGGTGTTTAGGGTTGTCAAGAGTGTACAGGGCTTGGAGTTTTAACCATTTTGAGGCCTTTCTGAAAAATGACTTTTTTTGGCCAATTTTGACGCCTTACTATACTATGACCATTTTTATGACAGTTTGAGGCCCAAAAAAATTGGACTTTTTTTTGGCCGATTTTGACGCCTTACTATACTATGACCATTTTTATGACGTTTTGAGGATGTGACATTTTTCACCGATCCTAAGAGAGCAAGATAGAGACATGCGACCTTGTCCTACCCCCCCATTTGTGTGTACCCCGAGTCCAACGGTACCACCCTTGAGTCTCTAGTACATAGGGTTCCGGAGTTATGAGCATTTGAAGTTCCCCCATAAAAGTGAGTTGGGAGAGTGAAAATTTGGGGTTTTAACAAGGGTCAGTTTTGACCGATCCTCAGGGAGCAAGATAGAGACATGAGGCCTTGTCCTACCCCCCCATTTGTGGGTACCCCGAGTCCAACGGTACCACTCTTAAGTCACTAGGACTTAGGGTTCCACAGTTATGAGCATTTGAAGTTCCCCCATAAAAGTGAGTTGGGAGAGTGAAAATTTTCCAAAGTGTGAGATGCCAAAAATGTTCCCCCAGACAGTGTTTAGGAGCACGTTTCAGAGCCTTAGGAGTGGTTTGGACCCCCCTTTTTGTGGTACTTTTTGTCAAACTGAAGTTGGTGTTTAGGGTTGTTGAGTGTACAGGGCCTAAGTGTGAGAGGCCAAAAATGTTCCCCCAGAAAGTGTTTAGGAGCACGTTTCAGAGCCTTAGGAGTGGTTTGGACCCCCCTTTTTGTGGTACTTTTTGTCAAACTGAAGTTGGTGTTTAGGGTTGTTGAGTGTACAGAGCCTAAGTGTGAGATGCCAAAATTGTTCCCCCAGAAAGTGTTTAGGAGCACGTTTCAGAGCCTTAGGAGTGGTTTGGACCCCCCTTTTTGTGGTACTTTTTGTCAAACTGAAGTTGGTGTTTAGGGTTGTCAAGAGTGTACAGGGCTTGGAGTTTTAACCATTTTGAGGCCTTTCTGAAAAATGACTTTTTTTGGCCAATTTTGACGCCTTACTATACTATGACCATTTTTATGACATTTTGAGGCCCAAAAAAATTTAATTTTTTTTGCCGATTTTGACGCCTTACTATACTATGACCATTTTTATGACGTTTTGAGGATGTGACATTTTTCACCGATCCTAAGAGAGCAAGATAGAGACATGCGACCTTGTCCTACCCCCCCATTTGTGTGTACCCCGAGTCCAACGGCACCACCCTTGAGTCTCTAGCACATAGGGTTCCGGAGTTATGAGCATTTGAAGTTCCCCCATAAAAGTGAGTTGGGAGAGTGAAAATTTGGGGTTTTAACAAGGGTCAGTTTTGACCGATCCTCAGGGAACAAGATAGAGACATGAGGCCTTGTCCTACCCCCCCATTTGTGGGTACCCCGAGTCCAACGGTACCACTCTTAAGTCACTAGGACTTAGGGTTCCACAGTTATGAGCATTTGAAGTTCCCCCATATAAGTGAGTTGGGAGAGTGAAAATTTTCCAAAGTGTGAGATGCCAAAATTGTTCCCCCAGAAAGTGTTTAGGAGCACGTTTCAGAGCCTTAGGAGTGGTTTGGACCCCCCTTTTTGTGGTACTTTTTGTCAAACTGAAGTTGGTGTTTAGGGTTGTTGAGTGTACAGGGCCTAAGTGTGAGAGGCCAAAAATGTTCCCCCAGAAAGTGTTTAGGAGCACGTTTCAGAGCCTTAGGAGTGGTTTGGACCCCCCTTTTTGTGGTACTTTTTGTCAAACTGAAGTTGGTGTTTAGGGTTGTTGAGTGTACAGGGCCTAAGTGTGAGAGGCCAAAAATGTTCCCCCAGAAAGTGTTTAGGAGCACGTTTCAGAGCCTTAGGAGTGGTTTGGACCCCCCTTTTTGTGGTACTTTTTGTCAAACTGAAGTTGGTGTTTAGGGTTGTTGAGTGTACAGGGCCTGTGAGAGGCCAAAAATGTTCCCCCAGAAAGTGTTTAGGAGCACGTTTCAGAGCCTTAGGAGTGGTTTGGACCCCCCTTTTTGTGGTACTTTTTGTCAAACTGAAGTTGGTGTTTAGGGTTGTTGAGTGTACAGTGCCTAAGTGTGAGATGCCAAAATTGTTCCCCCAGAAAGTGTTTAGGAGCACGTTTCAGAGCCTTAGGAGTGGTTTGGACCCCCCTTTTTGTGGTACTTTTTGTCAAACTGAAGTTGGTGTTTAGGGTTGTCAAGAGTGTACAGGGCTTGGAGTTTTAACCATTTTGAGGCCTTTCTGAAAAATGACTTTTTTTGGCCAATTTTGACGCCTTACTATACTATGACCATTTTTATGACATTTTGAGGCCCAAAAAAATTTAATTTTTTTTGCCGATTTTGACGCCTTACTATACTATGACCATTTTTATGACGTTTTGAGGATGTGACATTTTTCACCGATCCTAAGAGAGCAAGATAGAGACATGCGACCTTGTCCTACCCCCCCATTTGTGTGTACCCCGAGTCCAACGGCACCACCCTTGAGTCTCTAGCACATAGGGTTCCGGAGTTATGAGCATTTGAAGTTCCCCCATAAAAGTGAGTTGGGAGAGTGAAAATTTGGGGTTTTAACAAGGGTCAGTTTTGACCGATCCTCAGGGAACAAGATAGAGACATGAGGCCTTGTCCTACCCCCCCATTTGTGGGTACCCCGAGTCCAACGGTACCACTCTTAAGTCACTAGGACTTAGGGTTCCACAGTTATGAGCATTTGAAGTTCCCCCATATAAGTGAGTTGGGAGAGTGAAAATTTTCCAAAGTGTGAGATGCCAAAATTGTTCCCCCAGAAAGTGTTTAGGAGCACGTTTCAGAGCCTTAGGAGTGGTTTGGACCCCCCTTTTTGTGGTACTTTTTGTCAAACTGAAGTTGGTGTTTAGGGTTGTTGAGTGTACAGGGCCTAAGTGTGAGAGGCCAAAAATGTTCCCCCAGAAAGTGTTTAGGAGCACGTTTCAGAGCCTTAGGAGTGGTTTGGACCCCCCTTTTTGTGGTACTTTTTGTCAAACTGAAGTTGGTGTTTAGGGTTGTCAAGAGTGTACAGGGCTTGGAGTTTTAACCATTTTGAGGCCTTTCTGAAAAATGACTTTTTTTTGCCAATTTTGACGCCTTACTATACTATGACCATTTTCATGACATTTTGAGGCCCAAAAAAATTTGACTTTTTTTGGCCGATTTTGACGCCTTACTATACTATGACCATTTTTATGACATTTTGAGGATGTGACATTTTTCACCGATCCTAAGAGAGCAAGATAGAGACATGCGACCTTGTCCTACCCCCCCCATTTGTGTGTACCCCGAGTCCAACGGTACCACCCTTGAGTCTCTAGCACATAGGGTTCCGGAGTTATGAGCATTTGAAGTTCCCCCATAAAAGTGAGTTGGGAGAGTGAAAATTTGGGGTTTTAACAAGGGTCAGTTTTGACCGATCCTCAGGGAGCAAGATAGAGACATGAGGCCTTGTCCTACCCCCCCATTTGTGGGTACCCCGAGTCCAACGGTACCACTCTTAAGTCACTAGGACTTAGGGTTCCACAGTTATGAGCATTTGAAGTTCCCCCATAAAAGTGAGTTGGGAGAGTGAAAATTTTCCAAAGTGTGAGATGCCAAAAATGTTCCCCCAGACAGTGTTTAGGAGCACGTTTCAGAGCCTTAGGAGTGGTTTGGACCCCCCTTTTTGTGGTACTTTTTGTCAAACTGAAGTTGGTGTTTAGGGTTGTTGAGTGTACAGGGCCTAAGTGTGAGAGGCCAAAAATGTTCCCCCAGAAAGTGTTTAGGAGCACGTTTCAGAGCCTTAGGAGTGGTTTGGACCCCCCTTTTTGTGGTACTTTTTGTCAAACTGAAGTTGGTGTTTAGGGTTGTCAAGAGTGTACAGGGCTTGGAGTTTTAACCATTTTGAGGCCTTTCTGAAAAATGACTTTTTTTGGCCAATTTTGACGCCTTACTATACTATGACCATTTTTATGACATTTTGAGGCCCAAAAAAATTGGACTTTTTTTTGGCCGATTTTGACGCCTTACTATACTATGACCATTTTTATGACGTTTTGAGGATGTGACATTTTTCACCGATCCTAAGAGAGCAAGATAGAGACATGCGACCTTGTCCTACCCCCCCATTTGTGTGTACCCCGAGTCCAACGGTACCACCCTTGAGTCTCTAGCACATAGGGTTCCGGAGTTATGAGCATTTGAAGTTCCCCCATAAAAGTGAGTTGGGAGAGTGAAAATTTGGGGTTTTAACAAGGGTCAGTTTTGACCGATCCTCAGGGAGCAAGATAGAGACATGAGGCCTTGTCCTACCCCCCCATTTGTGGGTACCCCGAGTCCAACGGTACCACTCTTAAGTCACTAGGACTTAGGGTTCCACAGTTATGAGCATTTGAAGTTCCCCCATAAAAGTGAGTTGGGAGAGTGAAAATTTTCCAAAGTGTGAGATGCCAAAAATGTTCCCCCAGACAGTGTTTAGGAGCACGTTTCAGAGCCTTAGGAGTGGTTTGGACCCCCCTTTTTGTGGTACTTTTTGTCAAACTGAAGTTGGTGTTTAGGGTTGTTGAGTGTACAGGGCCTAAGTGTGAGAGGCCAAAAATGTTCCCCCAGAAAGTGTTTAGGAGCACGTTTCAGAGCCTTAGGAGTGGTTTGGACCCCCCTTTTTGTGGTACTTTTTGTCAAACTGAAGTTGGTGTTTAGGGTTGTTGAGTGTACAGGGCCTAAGTGTGAGAGGCCAAAAATGTTCCCCCAGAAAGTGTTTAGGAGCACGTTTCAGAGCCTTAGGAGTGGTTTGGACCCCCCTTTTTGTGGTACTTTTTGTCAAACTGAAGTTGGTGTTTAGGGTTGTCAAGAGTGTACAGGGCTTGGAGTTTTAACCATTTTGAGGCCTTTCTGAAAAATGACTTTTTTTGGCCAATTTTGACGCCTTACTATACTATGACCATTTTTATGACATTTTGAGGATGTGACATTTTTCACCGATCCTAAGAGAGCAAGATAGAGACATGCGACCTTGTCCTACCCCCCCATTTGTGTGTACCCCGAGTCCAACGGTACCACCCTTGAGTCTCTAGCACATAGGGTTCCGGAGTTATGAGCATTTGAAGTTCCCCCATAAAAGTGAGTTGGGAGAGTGAAAATTTGGGGTTTTAACAAGGGTCAGTTTTGACCGATCCTCAGGGAGCAAGATAGAGACATGAAGCCTTGTCCTATCCCCCCATTTGTGGGTACCCCGAGTCCAACGGTACCACTCTTAAGTCACTAGGACTTAGGGTTCCACAGTTATGAGCATTTGAAGTTCCCCCATATAAGTGAGTTGGGAGAGTGAAAATTTTCCAAAGTGTGAGATGCCAAAATTGTTCCCCCAGAAAGTGTTTAGGAGCACGTTTCAGAGCCTTAGGAGTGGTTTGGACCCCCCTTTTTGTGGTACTTTTTGTCAAACTGAAGTTGGTGTTTAGGGTTGTCAAGAGTGTACAGGGCTTGGAGTTTTAACCATTTTGAGGCCTTTCTGAAAAATGACTTTTTTTGGCCAATTTTGACGCCTTACTATACTATGACCATTTTTATGACAGTTTGAGGCCCAAAAAAATTGGACTTTTTTTTGGCCGATTTTGACGCCTTACTATACTATGACCATTTTTATGACGTTTTGAGGATGTGACATTTTTCACCGATCCTAAGAGAGCAAGATAGAGACATGCGACCTTGTCCTACCCCCCCATTTGTGTGTACCCCGAGTCCAACGGTACCACCCTTGAGTCTCTAGCACATAGGGTTCCGGAGTTATGAGCATTTGAAGTTCCCCCATAAAAGTGAGTTGGGAGAGTGAAAATTTGGGGTTTTAACAAGGGTCAGTTTTGACCGATCCTCAGGGAGCAAGATAGAGACATGAGGCCTTGTCCTACCCCCCCATTTGTGGGTACCCCGAGTCCAACGGTACCACTCTTAAGTCACTAGGACTTAGGGTTCCACAGTTATGAGCATTTGAAGTTCCCCCATAAAAGTGAGTTGGGAGAGTGAAAATTTTCCAAAGTGTGAGATGCCAAAAATGTTCCCCCAGACAGTGTTTAGGAGCACGTTTCAGAGCCTTAGGAGTGGTTTGGACCCCCCTTTTTGTGGTACTTTTTGTCAAACTGAAGTTGGTGTTTAGGGTTGTTGAGTGTACAGGGCCTAAGTGTGAGAGGCCAAAAATGTTCCCCCAGAAAGTGTTTAGGAGCACGTTTCAGAGCCTTAGGAGTGGTTTGGACCCCCCTTTTTGTGGTACTTTTTGTCAAACTGAAGTTGGTGTTTAGGGTTGTTGAGTGTACAGGGCCTAAGTGTGAGAGGCCAAAAATGTTCCCCCAGAAAGTGTTTAGGAGCACGTTTCAGAGCCTTAGGAGTGGTTTGGACCCCCCTTTTTGTGGTACTTTTTGTCAAACTGAAGTTGGTGTTTAGGGTTGTCAAGAGTGTACAGGGCTTGGAGTTTTAACCATTTTGAGGCCTTTCTGAAAAATGACTTTTTTTGGCCAATTTTGACGCCTTACTATACTATGACCATTTTTATGACATTTTGAGGATGTGACATTTTTCACCGATCCTAAGAGAGCAAGATAGAGACATGCGACCTTGTCCTACCCCCCCATTTGTGTGTACCCCGAGTCCAACGGTACCACCCTTGAGTCTCTAGCACATAGGGTTCCGGAGTTATGAGCATTTGAAGTTCCCCCATAAAAGTGAGTTGGGAGAGTGAAAATTTGGGGTTTTAACAAGGGTCAGTTTTGACCGATCCTCAGGGAGCAAGATAGAGACATGAAGCCTTGTCCTATCCCCCCATTTGTGGGTACCCCGAGTCCAACGGTACCACTCTTAAGTCACTAGGACTTAGGGTTCCACAGTTATGAGCATTTGAAGTTCCCCCATATAAGTGAGTTGGGAGAGTGAAAATTTTCCAAAGTGTGAGATGCCAAAATTGTTCCCCCAGAAAGTGTTTAGGAGCACGTTTCAGAGCCTTAGGAGTGGTTTGGACCCCCCTTTTTGTGGTACTTTTTGTCAAACTGAAGTTGGTGTTTAGGGTTGTCAAGAGTGTACAGGGCTTGGAGTTTTAACCATTTTGAGGCCTTTCTGAAAAATGACTTTTTTTGGCCAATTTTGACGCCTTACTATACTATGACCATTTTTATGACAGTTTGAGGCCCAAAAAAATTGGACTTTTTTTTGGCCGATTTTGACGCCTTACTATACTATGACCATTTTTATGACGTTTTGAGGATGTGACATTTTTCACCGATCCTAAGAGAGCAAGATAGAGACATGCGACCTTGTCCTACCCCCCCATTTGTGTGTACCCCGAGTCCAACGGTACCACCCTTGAGTCTCTAGTACATAGGGTTCCGGAGTTATGAGCATTTGAAGTTCCCCCATAAAAGTGAGTTGGGAGAGTGAAAATTTGGGGTTTTAACAAGGGTCAGTTTTGACCGATCCTCAGGGAGCAAGATAGAGACATGAGGCCTTGTCCTACCCCCCCATTTGTGGGTACCCCGAGTCCAACGGTACCACTCTTAAGTCACTAGGACTTAGGGTTCCACAGTTATGAGCATTTGAAGTTCCCCCATAAAAGTGAGTTGGGAGAGTGAAAATTTTCCAAAGTGTGAGATGCCAAAAATGTTCCCCCAGACAGTGTTTAGGAGCACGTTTCAGAGCCTTAGGAGTGGTTTGGACCCCCCTTTTTGTGGTACTTTTTGTCAAACTGAAGTTGGTGTTTAGGGTTGTTGAGTGTACAGGGCCTAAGTGTGAGAGGCCAAAAATGTTCCCCCAGAAAGTGTTTAGGAGCACGTTTCAGAGCCTTAGGAGTGGTTTGGACCCCCCTTTTTGTGGTACTTTTTGTCAAACTGAAGTTGGTGTTTAGGGTTGTTGAGTGTACAGAGCCTAAGTGTGAGATGCCAAAATTGTTCCCCCAGAAAGTGTTTAGGAGCACGTTTCAGAGCCTTAGGAGTGGTTTGGACCCCCCTTTTTGTGGTACTTTTTGTCAAACTGAAGTTGGTGTTTAGGGTTGTCAAGAGTGTACAGGGCTTGGAGTTTTAACCATTTTGAGGCCTTTCTGAAAAATGACTTTTTTTGGCCAATTTTGACGCCTTACTATACTATGACCATTTTTATGACAGTTTGAGGCCCAAAAAAATTGGACTTTTTTTTGGCCGATTTTGACGCCTTACTATACTATGACCATTTTTATGACGTTTTGAGGATGTGACATTTTTCACCGATCCTAAGAGAGCAAGATAGAGACATGCGACCTTGTCCTACCCCCCCATTTGTGTGTACCCCGAGTCCAACGGTACCACCCTTGAGTCTCTAGTACATAGGGTTCCGGAGTTATGAGCATTTGAAGTTCCCCCATAAAAGTGAGTTGGGAGAGTGAAAATTTGGGGTTTTAACAAGGGTCAGTTTTGACCGATCCTCAGGGAGCAAGATAGAGACATGAGGCCTTGTCCTACCCCCCCATTTGTGGGTACCCCGAGTCCAACGGTACCACTCTTAAGTCACTAGGACTTAGGGTTCCACAGTTATGAGCATTTGAAGTTCCCCCATAAAAGTGAGTTGGGAGAGTGAAAATTTTCCAAAGTGTGAGATGCCAAAAATGTTCCCCCAGACAGTGTTTAGGAGCACGTTTCAGAGCCTTAGGAGTGGTTTGGACCCCCCTTTTTGTGGTACTTTTTGTCAAACTGAAGTTGGTGTTTAGGGTTGTTGAGTGTACAGGGCCTAAGTGTGAGAGGCCAAAAATGTTCCCCCAGAAAGTGTTTAGGAGCACGTTTCAGAGCCTTAGGAGTGGTTTGGACCCCCCTTTTTGTGGTACTTTTTGTCAAACTGAAGTTGGTGTTTAGGGTTGTTGAGTGTACAGAGCCTAAGTGTGAGATGCCAAAATTGTTCCCCCAGAAAGTGTTTAGGAGCACGTTTCAGAGCCTTAGGAGTGGTTTGGACCCCCCTTTTTGTGGTACTTTTTGTCAAACTGAAGTTGGTGTTTAGGGTTGTCAAGAGTGTACAGGGCTTGGAGTTTTAACCATTTTGAGGCCTTTCTGAAAAATGACTTTTTTTGGCCAATTTTGACGCCTTACTATACTATGACCATTTTTATGACATTTTGAGGCCCAAAAAAATTTAATTTTTTTTGCCGATTTTGACGCCTTACTATACTATGACCATTTTTATGACGTTTTGAGGATGTGACATTTTTCACCGATCCTAAGAGAGCAAGATAGAGACATGCGACCTTGTCCTACCCCCCCATTTGTGTGTACCCCGAGTCCAACGGCACCACCCTTGAGTCTCTAGCACATAGGGTTCCGGAGTTATGAGCATTTGAAGTTCCCCCATAAAAGTGAGTTGGGAGAGTGAAAATTTGGGGTTTTAACAAGGGTCAGTTTTGACCGATCCTCAGGGAACAAGATAGAGACATGAGGCCTTGTCCTACCCCCCCATTTGTGGGTACCCCGAGTCCAACGGTACCACTCTTAAGTCACTAGGACTTAGGGTTCCACAGTTATGAGCATTTGAAGTTCCCCCATATAAGTGAGTTGGGAGAGTGAAAATTTTCCAAAGTGTGAGATGCCAAAATTGTTCCCCCAGAAAGTGTTTAGGAGCACGTTTCAGAGCCTTAGGAGTGGTTTGGACCCCCCTTTTTGTGGTACTTTTTGTCAAACTGAAGTTGGTGTTTAGGGTTGTTGAGTGTACAGGGCCTAAGTGTGAGATGCCAAAAATGTTCCCCCAGAAAGTGTTTAGGAGCACGTTTCAGAGCCTTAGGAGTGGTTTGGACCCCCCTTTTTGTGGTACTTTTTGTCAAACTGAAGTTGGTGTTTAGGGTTGTTGAGTGTACAGTGCCTAAGTGTGAGATGCCAAAATTGTTCCCCCAGAAAGTGTTTAGGAGCACGTTTCAGAGCCTTAGGAGTGGTTTGGACCCCCCTTTTTGTGGTACTTTTTGTCAAACTGAAGTTGGTGTTTAGGGTTGTCAAGAGTGTACAGGGCTTGGAGTTTTAACCATTTTGAGGCCTTTCTGAAAAATGACTTTTTTTGGCCAATTTTGACGCCTTACTATACTATGACCATTTTTATGACATTTTGAGGCCCAAAAAAATTTAATTTTTTTGGCCGATTTTGACGCCTTACTATACTATGACCATTTTTATGACGTTTTGAGGATGTGACATTTTTCACCGATCCTAAGAGAGCAAGATAGAGACATGCGACCTTGTCCTACCCCCCCATTTGTGGGTACCCCGAGTCCAACGGTACCACTCTTAAGTCACTAGGACTTAGGGTTCCAGAGTTATGAGCATTTGAAGTTCCCCCATATAAGTGAGTTGGGAGAGTGAAAATTTTCCAGTGTGAGATGCCAAAATTGTTCCCCCAGAAAGTGTTTAGGAGCACGTTTCAGAGCCTTAGGAGTGGTTTGGACCCCCCTTTTTGTGGTACTTTTTGTCAAACTGAAGTTGGTGTTTAGGGTTGTTGAGTGTACAGGGCCTAAGTGTGAGAGGCCAAAAATGTTCCCCCAGAAAGTGTTTAGGAGCACGTTTCAGAGCCTTAGGAGTGGTTTGGACCCCCCTTTTTGTGGTACTTTTTGTCAAACTGAAGTTGGTGTTTAGGGTTGTCAAGAGTGTACAGGGCTTGGAGTTTTAACCATTTTGAGGCCTTTCTGAAAAATGACTTTTTTTTGCCAATTTTGACGCCTTACTATACTATGACCATTTTCATGACATTTTGAGGCCCAAAAAAATTTGACTTTTTTTGGCCGATTTTGACGCCTTACTATACTATGACCATTTTTATGACATTTTGAGGATGTGACATTTTTCACCGATCCTAAGAGAGCAAGATAGAGACATGCGACCTTGTCCTACCCCCCCCATTTGTGTGTACCCCGAGTCCAACGGTACCACCCTTGAGTCTCTAGCACATAGGGTTCCGGAGTTATGAGCATTTGAAGTTCCCCCATAAAAGTGAGTTGGGAGAGTGAAAATTTGGGGTTTTAACAAGGGTCAGTTTTGACCGATCCTCAGGGAGCAAGATAGAGACATGAGGCCTTGTCCTACCCCCCCATTTGTGGGTACCCCGAGTCCAACGGTACCACTCTTAAGTCACTAGGACTTAGGGTTCCACAGTTATGAGCATTTGAAGTTCCCCCATAAAAGTGAGTTGGGAGAGTGAAAATTTTCCAAAGTGTGAGATGCCAAAAATGTTCCCCCAGACAGTGTTTAGGAGTACGTTTCAGAGCCTTAGGAGTGGTTTGGACCCCCCTTTTTGTGGTACTTTTTGTCAAACTGAAGTTGGTGTTTAGGGTTGTTGAGTGTACAGGGCCTAAGTGTGAGAGGCCAAAAATGTTCCCCCAGAAAGTGTTTAGGAGCACGTTTCAGAGCCTTAGGAGTGGTTTGGACCCCCCTTTTTGTGGTACTTTTTGTCAAACTGAAGTTGGTGTTTAGGGTTGTCAAGAGTGTACAGGGCTTGGAGTTTTAACCATTTTGAGGCCTTTCTGAAAAATGACTTTTTTTGGCCAATTTTGACGCCTTACTATACTATGACCATTTTTATGACATTTTGAGGCCCAAAAAAATTGGACTTTTTTTTGGCCGATTTTGACGCCTTACTATACTATGACCATTTTTATGACGTTTTGAGGATGTGACATTTTTCACCGATCCTAAGAGAGCAAGATAGAGACATGCGACCTTGTCCTACCCCCCCATTTGTGTGTACCCCGAGTCCAACGGTACCACCCTTGAGTCTCTAGCACATAGGGTTCCGGAGTTATGAGCATTTGAAGTTCCCCCATAAAAGTGAGTTGGGAGAGTGAAAATTTGGGGTTTTAACAAGGGTCAGTTTTGACCGATCCTCAGGGAGCAAGATAGAGACATGAGGCCTTGTCCTACCCCCCCATTTGTGGGTACCCCGAGTCCAACGGTACCACTCTTAAGTCACTAGGACTTAGGGTTCCACAGTTATGAGCATTTGAAGTTCCCCCATAAAAGTGAGTTGGGAGAGTGAAAATTTTCCAAAGTGTGAGATGCCAAAAATGTTCCCCCAGACAGTGTTTAGGAGCACGTTTCAGAGCCTTAGGAGTGGTTTGGACCCCCCTTTTTGTGGTACTTTTTGTCAAACTGAAGTTGGTGTTTAGGGTTGTCAAGAGTGTACAGTGCCTAAGTGTGAGATGCCAAAATTGTTCCCCCAGAAAGTGTTTAGGAGCACGTTTCAGAGCCTTAGGAGTGGTTTGGACCCCCCTTTTTGTGGTACTTTTTGTCAAACTGAAGTTGGTGTTTAGGGTTGTCAAGAGTGTACAGGGCTTGGAGTTTTAACCATTTTGAGGCCTTTCTGAAAAATGACTTTTTTTGGCCAATTTTGACGCCTTACTATACTATGACCATTTTTATGACATTTTGAGGCCCAAAAAAATTTAATTTTTTTTGCCGATTTTGACGCCTTACTATACTATGACCATTTTTATGACGTTTTGAGGATGTGACATTTTTCACCGATCCTAAGAGAGCAAGATAGAGACATGCGACCTTGTCCTACCCCCCCATTTGTGTGTACCCCGAGTCCAACGGCACCACCCTTGAGTCTCTAGCACATAGGGTTCCGGAGTTATGAGCATTTGAAGTTCCCCCATAAAAGTGAGTTGGGAGAGTGAAAATTTGGGGTTTTAACAAGGGTCAGTTTTGACCGATCCTCAGGGAACAAGATAGAGACATGAGGCCTTGTCCTACCCCCCCATTTGTGGGTACCCCGAGTCCAACGGTACCACTCTTAAGTCACTAGGACTTAGGGTTCCACAGTTATGAGCATTTGAAGTTCCCCCATATAAGTGAGTTGGGAGAGTGAAAATTTTCCAAAGTGTGAGATGCCAAAATTGTTCCCCCAGAAAGTGTTTAGGAGCACGTTTCAGAGCCTTAGGAGTGGTTTGGACCCCCCTTTTTGTGGTACTTTTTGTCAAACTGAAGTTGGTGTTTAGGGTTGTTGAGTGTACAGGGCCTAAGTGTGAGAGGCCAAAAATGTTCCCCCAGAAAGTGTTTAGGAGCACGTTTCAGAGCCTTAGGAGTGGTTTGGACCCCCCTTTTTGTGGTACTTTTTGTCAAACTGAAGTTGGTGTTTAGGGTTGTCAAGAGTGTACAGGGCTTGGAGTTTTAACCATTTTGAGGCCTTTCTGAAAAATGACTTTTTTTTGCCAATTTTGACGCCTTACTATACTATGACCATTTTCATGACATTTTGAGGCCCAAAAAAATTTGACTTTTTTTGGCCGATTTTGACGCCTTACTATACTATGACCATTTTTATGACATTTTGAGGATGTGACATTTTTCACCGATCCTAAGAGAGCAAGATAGAGACATGCGACCTTGTCCTACCCCCCCCATTTGTGTGTACCCCGAGTCCAACGGTACCACCCTTGAGTCTCTAGCACATAGGGTTCCGGAGTTATGAGCATTTGAAGTTCCCCCATAAAAGTGAGTTGGGAGAGTGAAAATTTGGGGTTTTAACAAGGGTCAGTTTTGACCGATCCTCAGGGAGCAAGATAGAGACATGAGGCCTTGTCCTACCCCCCCATTTGTGGGTACCCCGAGTCCAACGGTACCACTCTTAAGTCACTAGGACTTAGGGTTCCACAGTTATGAGCATTTGAAGTTCCCCCATAAAAGTGAGTTGGGAGAGTGAAAATTTTCCAAAGTGTGAGATGCCAAAAATGTTCCCCCAGACAGTGTTTAGGAGCACGTTTCAGAGCCTTAGGAGTGGTTTGGACCCCCCTTTTTGTGGTACTTTTTGTCAAACTGAAGTTGGTGTTTAGGGTTGTTGAGTGTACAGGGCCTAAGTGTGAGAGGCCAAAAATGTTCCCCCAGAAAGTGTTTAGGAGCACGTTTCAGAGCCTTAGGAGTGGTTTGGACCCCCCTTTTTGTGGTACTTTTTGTCAAACTGAAGTTGGTGTTTAGGGTTGTCAAGAGTGTACAGGGCTTGGAGTTTTAACCATTTTGAGGCCTTTCTGAAAAATGACTTTTTTTGGCCAATTTTGACGCCTTACTATACTATGACCATTTTTATGACATTTTGAGGCCCAAAAAAATTGGACTTTTTTTTGGCCGATTTTGACGCCTTACTATACTATGACCATTTTTATGACGTTTTGAGGATGTGACATTTTTCACCGATCCTAAGAGAGCAAGATAGAGACATGCGACCTTGTCCTACCCCCCCATTTGTGTGTACCCCGAGTCCAACGGTACCACCCTTGAGTCTCTAGCACATAGGGTTCCGGAGTTATGAGCATTTGAAGTTCCCCCATAAAAGTGAGTTGGGAGAGTGAAAATTTGGGGTTTTAACAAGGGTCAGTTTTGACCGATCCTCAGGGAGCAAGATAGAGACATGAGGCCTTGTCCTACCCCCCCATTTGTGGGTACCCCGAGTCCAACGGTACCACTCTTAAGTCACTAGGACTTAGGGTTCCACAGTTATGAGCATTTGAAGTTCCCCCATAAAAGTGAGTTGGGAGAGTGAAAATTTTCCAAAGTGTGAGATGCCAAAAATGTTCCCCCAGACAGTGTTTAGGAGCACGTTTCAGAGCCTTAGGAGTGGTTTGGACCCCCCTTTTTGTGGTACTTTTTGTCAAACTGAAGTTGGTGTTTAGGGTTGTCAAGAGTGTACAGGGCTTGGAGTTTTAACCATTTTGAGGCCTTTCTGAAAAATGACTTTTTTTGGCCAATTTTGACGCCTTACTATACTATGACCATTTTTATGACATTTTGAGGCCCAAAAAAATTGGACTTTTTTTGGCCGATTTTGACGCCTTACTATACTATGACCATTTTTATGACGTTTTGAGGATGTGACATTTTTCACCGATCCTAAGAGAGCAAGACAGAGACATGCGACCTTGTCCTACCCCCCCCCCCCCCCATTTGTGTGTACCCCGAGTCCAACGGTACCACCCTTGAGTCTCTAGCACATAAGGTTCCGGAGTTATGAGCATTTGAAGTTCCCCCATAAAAGTGAGTTGGGAGAGTGAAAATTTGGGGTTTTAACAAGGGTCAGTTTTGACCGATCCTCAGGGAGCAAGATAGAGACATGAGGCCTTGTCCTACCCCCCCATTTGTGGGTACCCCGAGTCCAACGGTACCACTCTTAAGTCACTAGGACTTAGGGTTCCACATTTATGAGCATTTGAAGTTCCCCCATAAAAGTGAGTTGGGAGAGTGAAAATTTTCCAAAGTGTGAGATGCCAAAAATGTTCCCCCAGACAGTGTTTAGGAGCACGTTTCAGAGCCTTAGGAGTGGTTTGGACCCCCCTTTTTGTGGTACTTTTTGTCAAACTGAAGTTGGTGTTTAGGGTTGTTGAGTGTACAGGGCCTAAGTGTGAGAGGCCAAAAATGTTCCCCCAGAAAGTGTTTAGGAGCACGTTTCAGAGCCTTAGGAGTGGTTTGGACCCCCCTTTTTGTGGTACTTTTTGTCAAACTGAAGTTGGTGTTTAGGGTTGTTGAGTGTACAGGGCCTAAGTGTGAGAGGCCAAAAATGTTCCCCCAGAAAGTGTTTAGGAGCACGTTTCAGAGCCTTAGGAGTGGTTTGGACCCCCCTTTTTGTGGTACTTTTTGTCAAACTGAAGTTGGTGTTTAGGGTTGTTGAGTGTACAGTGCCTAAGTGTGAGATGCCAAAATTGTTCCCCCAGAAAGTGTTTAGGAGCACGTTTCAGAGCCTTAGGAGTGGTTTGGACCCCCCTTTTTGTGGTACTTTTTGTCAAACTGAAGTTGGTGTTTAGGGTTGTCAAGAGTGTACAGGGCTTGGAGTTTTAACCATTTTGAGGCCTTTCTGAAAAATGACTTTTTTTGGCCAATTTTGACGCCTTACTATACTATGACCATTTTTATGACATTTTGAGGCCCAAAAAAATTTAATTTTTTTTGCCGATTTTGACGCCTTACTATACTATGACCATTTTTATGACGTTTTGAGGATGTGACATTTTTCACCGATCCTAAGAGAGCAAGATAGAGACATGCGACCTTGTCCTACCCCCCCATTTGTGTGTACCCCGAGTCCAACGGCACCACCCTTGAGTCTCTAGCACATAGGGTTCCGGAGTTATGAGCATTTGAAGTTCCCCCATAAAAGTGAGTTGGGAGAGTGAAAATTTGGGGTTTTAACAAGGGTCAGTTTTGACCGATCCTCAGGGAACAAGATAGAGACATGAGGCCTTGTCCTACCCCCCCATTTGTGGGTACCCCGAGTCCAACGGTACCACTCTTAAGTCACTAGGACTTAGGGTTCCACAGTTATGAGCATTTGAAGTTCCCCCATATAAGTGAGTTGGGAGAGTGAAAATTTTCCAAAGTGTGAGATGCCAAAATTGTTCCCCCAGAAAGTGTTTAGGAGCACGTTTCAGAGCCTTAGGAGTGGTTTGGACCCCCCTTTTTGTGGTACTTTTTGTCAAACTGAAGTTGGTGTTTAGGGTTGTCAAGAGTGTACAGGGCTTGGAGTTTTAACCATTTTGAGGCCTTTCTGAAAAATGACTTTTTTTGGCCAATTTTGACGCCTTACTATACTATGACCATTTTTATGACATTTTGAGGCCCAAAAAAATTTGACTTTTTTTGGCCAATTTTGACGCCTTACTATACTATGACCATTTTTATGACATTTTGAGGATGTGACATTTTTCACCGATCCTAAGAGAGCAAGATAGAGACATGCGACCTTGTCCTACCCCCCCATTTGTGTGTACCCCGAGTCCAACGGTACCACCCTTGAGTCTCTAGCACATAGGGTTCCGGAGTTATGAGCATTTGAAGTTCCCCCATAAAAGTGAGTTGGGAGAGTGAAAATTTGGGGTTTTAACAAGGGTCAGTTTTGACCGATCCTCAGGGAGCAAGATAGAGACATGAGGCCTTGTCCTACCCCCCCATTTGTGGGTACCCCGAGTCCAACGGTACCACTCTTAAGTCACTAGGACTTAGGGTTCCACAGTTATGAGCATTTGAAGTTCCCCCATATAAGTGAGTTGAGAGAGTGAAAATTTTCCAGTGTGAGATGCCAAAATTGTTCCCCCAGAAAGTGTTTAGGAGCACGTTTCAGAGCCTTAGGAGTGGTTTGGACCCCCCTTTTTGTGGTACTTTTTGTCAAACTGAAGTTGGTGTTTAGGGTTGTCAAGAGTGTACAGGGCTTGGAGTTTTAACCATTTTGAGGCCTTTCTGAAAAATGACTTTTTTTGGCCAATTTTGACGCCTTACTATACTATGACCATTTTTATGACATTTTGAGGCCCAAAAAAATTTGACTTTTTTTGGCCAATTTTGACGCCTTACTATACTATGACCATTTTTATGACATTTTGAGGATGTGACATTTTTCACCGATCCTAAGAGAGCAAGATAGAGACATGCGACCTTGTCCTACCCCCCCATTTGTGTGTACCCCGAGTCCAACGGTACCACCCTTGAGTCTCTAGCACATAGGGTTCCGGAGTTATGAGCATTTGAAGTTCCCCCATAAAAGTGAGTTGGGAGAGTGAAAATATGGCGTTTTAACAAGGGTCAGTTTTGACCGATCCTCAGGGAGCAAGATAGAGACATGAGGCCTTGTCCTACCCCCCCATTTGTGGGTACCCCGAGTCCAACGGTACCACTCTTAAGTCACTAGGACTTAGGGTTCCACAGTTATGAGCATTTGAAGTTCCCCCATATAAGTGAGTTGAGAGAGTGAAAATTTTCCAGTGTGAGATGCCAAAATTGTTCCCCCAGAAAGTGTTTAGGAGCACGTTTCAGAGCCTTAGGAGTGGTTTGGACCCCCCTTTTTGTGGTACTTTTTGTCAAACTGAAGTTGGTGTTTAGGGTTGTTGAGTGTACAGGGCCTAAGTGTGAGAGGCCAAAAATGTTCCCCCAGAAAGTGTTTAGGAGCACGTTTCAGAGCCTTAGGAGTGGTTTGGACCCCCCTTTTTGTGGTACTTTTTGTCAAACTGAAGTTTGTGTTTAGGGTTGTTGAGTGTACAGGGCCTAAGTGTGAGAGGCCAAAAATGTTCCCCCAGAAAGTGTTTAGGAGCACGTTTCAGAGCCTTAGGAGTGGTTTGGACCCCCCTCTTTGTGGTACTTTTTGTCAAACTGAAGTTGGTGTTTAGGGTTGTCAAGAGTGTACAGGGCTTGGAGTTTTAACCATTTTGAGGCCTTTCTGAAAAATGACTTTTTTTGGCCAATTTTGACGCCTTACTATACTATGACCATTTTTATGACATTTTGAGGCCCAAAAAAATTTGACTTTTTTTGGCCGATTTTGACGCCTTACTATACTATGACCATTTTTATGACGTTTTGAGGATGTGACATTTTTCACCGATCCTAAGAGAGCAAGATAGAGACATGCGACCTTGTTCTACCCCCCCATTTGTGTGTACCCCGAGTCCAACGGTACCACCCTTGAGTCTCTAGCACATAGGGTTCCGGAGTTATGAGCATTTGAAGTTCCCCCATAAAAGTGAGTTGGGAGAGTGAAAATTTGGGGTTTTAACAAGGGTCAGTTTTGACCGATCCTCAGGGAGCAAGATAGAGACATGAAGCCTTGTCCTATCCCCCCATTTGTGGGTACCCCGAGTCCAACGGTACCATTCTTAAGTCACTAGGACTTAGGGTTCCACAGTTATGAGCATTTGAAGTTCCCCCATATAAGTGAGTTGGGAGAGTGAAAATTTTCCAAAGTGTGAGATGCCAAAATTGTTCCCCCAGAAAGTGTTTAGGAGCACGTTTCAGAGCCTTAGGAGTGGTTTGGACCCCCCTTTTTGTGGTACTTTTTGTCAAACTGAAGTTGGTGTTTAGGGTTGTCAAGAGTGTACAGGGCTTGGAGTTTTAACCATTTTGAGGCCTTTCTGAAAAATGACTTTTTTTGGCCAATTTTGACGCCTTACTATACTATGACCATTTTTATGACAGTTTGAGGCCCAAAAAAATTGGACTTTTTTTTGGCCGATTTTGACGCCTTACTATACTATGACCATTTTTATGACGTTTTGAGGATGTGACATTTTTCACCGATCCTAAGAGAGCAAGATAGAGACATGCGACCTTGTCCTACCCCCCCATTTGTGTGTACCCCGAGTCCAACGGTACCACCCTTGAGTCTCTAGCACATAGGGTTCCGGAGTTATGAGCATTTGAAGTTCCCCCATAAAAGTGAGTTGGGAGAGTGAAAATTTGGGGTTTTAACAAGGGTCAGTTTTGACCGATCCTCAGGGAGCAAGATAGAGACATGAGGCCTTGTCCTACCCCCCCATTTGTGGGTACCCCGAGTCCAACGGTACCACTCTTAAGTCACTAGGACTTAGGGTTCCACAGTTATGAGCATTTGAAGTTCCCCCATAAAAGTGAGTTGGGAGAGTGAAAATTTTCCAAAGTGTGAGATGCCAAAAATGTTCCCCCAGACAGTGTTTAGGAGCACGTTTCAGAGCCTTAGGAGTGGTTTGGACCCCCCTTTTTGTGGTACTTTTTGTCAAACTGAAGTTGGTGTTTAGGGTTGTTGAGTGTACAGGGCCTAAGTGTGAGAGGCCAAAAATGTTCCCCCAGAAAGTGTTTAGGAGCACGTTTCAGAGCCTTAGGAGTGGTTTGGACCCCCCTTTTTGTGGTACTTTTTGTCAAACTGAAGTTGGTGTTTAGGGTTGTCAAGATGTACAGGGTTAGGGTTAGGGTTAGGGTTAAGGGGATGAAAACCACCTATCGTCGCCCCCGACGATAACTTCAAAGGTGCATATCTCGGGAACGGAAGGTCGTAGAGACATGAAACCACCTTGTACCCCCCTATTTTCGGGTAGGGGCTTTCCATTGGTACCACCCTCGAGCCTGTACAACGTTCGAGTCCGGAGATATGGCCGAAATAAAGTTTGTTTTTCCTGTATCTCCGGACAGGAAGGTGGCAGAGAGTCGTGGGTGGTACCGTTGGATGCAGAATGGTCGAATTATATTAGACGAACGTGGTTTCCAAGTGTCTAGGATGTACGGTTCGGGAGTTATTCAAGAAAAACGCTCGTCCAATCAGATCGCAGCATGCGAACCTGAGTGGAAAAATGACTAAGTGTCACAGCCGAAAAACTTCCTCCAGAAAGTAGTTAGGAGCACGTTTCAGACCATTTGGAGTCGATTGGTAGTGATTTTGCGAGATGTTTTTTCAAAATCATATATGGAGATCTACATGCAATAAGTAGCCATCAACATGAAAATGACTAATGACATAATAATGGAATCTTTAGTTGTGTTAGGGTTAGGGTTAGGGTTAGGGGGTTAGGTGTGGGGACCTGAGTCCTTCCCTTCTTTTTTGAAGGGAAGGTGGGTGCACGGTCCTTCCACCCACGGACCTCTCCGTACCACCAATCCTCTGGGGGTTGGAGCTGGCGCGTACGCTGGGCTCTCCGGCCATAGCGTACCACCCTCCACCCGTCATTAAACATGTTGTATATATTTATTTTTTATTATTTTTGTTTATTTTTTTATTTTTTTTGTTGTTTTTTGTTTTTTAGAAAAAAATGAACTAAAAGTGTCTTCCCAAAAGGGGAAGAAATTGGTTTTAAATCAAAATCAAAAGAAAAAATGAATTAAAACAAAAAGAGTTTCCTAAAAATAGGAAAAAACTGTTTTTAAATTAACCGATCAATAAATCAATAAATCAATAAATCAATAAATCAATTAGTGTGCCAACGACGTTTCGACCCTGATGGGTCTTCTTCAGGTAGGCACACTTTAAAATGAAAAAGTCTTGCTGCAGCCTGGAGAGATGTGTGCTCTTCGCTGGTCAGAGCAAGAATGAATGAGCTCTCCTATGCGCTCCTATTTATACTGGTGATCGGTTTTTTTTTTTTTTTTTTTTTTTTTTTAAAATTCGTCTTTTTCAAATGAACTTAGGTTTTAAAGAGTTTTAACTTAAAATAAAAGGTTTTAAAGGTGCCTTTCACCTATTAATGTATATTTTAACCTAAAATGAGCATTTTAAAGGTGCATTTCACCTATTAATGTATTTTTTAACTTAAAAACACCTTTTTTTTAACATAAAATCATAATATTTATAATAATTAAATAAAAAATAATGTTTTTAAACTAAAATCAATTGCTTTTTAATTGTTTTCATTATTCTTTTTTGTTTTTTATTATTATATTTTTTTTGTTTTTTCTAATTTTTGAGTTTTTATATGATTTTTCTGTTTTTTATCTTTTAAAACAATGAACATAGAATTGAACTTAGATAAAATTAACATAAATAATTGGTTAGGGTTAGGATTACTAATAGGGGTTTGGGCTAAAATAAATAATTAAAGTGGTTAGGGTTAGGATTATTAATTAGGGTTGGGGCTAAAATAAATAATTAAAGTGGTTAAGGTTAGGATTATGAATTAGGGTTTGGACTAAATTAAATAATTAATAGGTTAAGGGGATGAAAACCACCTATCGTCGCCCCCGACGATAACTTCAAAGGTGCATATCTCGGGAACGGAAGGTCGTAGAGACATGAAACCACCTTGTACCCCCCTATTTTCGGGTACGGGCTTTCCATTGGTACCACCCTCGAGCCTGTACAACGTTCGAGTCCGGAGATATGGGCGAAATAAAGTTTGTTTTTCCTGTATCTCCGGACAGGAAGGTCGTAGAGAGTCGTGGGTGGTACCGTTGGATGCAGAATGGTCGAATTATATTAGACGAACGTGGTTTCCAAGTGTCTAGGATGTACGGTTCGGGAGTTATTCAAGAAAAACGCTCGTCCAATCAGATCGCAGCATGCGAACCTGAGTGGAAAAATGACTAAGTGTCACAGCCGAAAAACTTCCTCCAGAAAGTAGTTAGGAGCACGTTTCAGACCATTTGGAGTCGATTGGTAGTGATTTTGCGAGATGTTTTTTCAAAATCATATATGGAGATCTACATGCAATAAGTAGCCATCAACATGAAAATGAGGGTTAGGGGTTAGGGGTTAGGGGTTAGGGTTAGGGGTTAGGGTTAGGGTTAGGGAGAGGAAGCTGAACCCATCTCCCGTAGGAGACAGGAAGTGCACGGTCCTTCGACCCCGAAGGTCCAACACTAAACTGGACCCGCTGCTGTTGACGGAAGCGTAGGGTTAGGGGTTAGGGTTAGGGTTAGGTTAAGGGGATGAAAACCACCTATCGTCGCCCCCGACGATAACTTCAAAGGTGCATATCTCGGGAACGGAAGGTCGTAGAGACATGAAACCACCTTGTACCCCCCTATTTTCGGGTACGGGCTTTCCATTGGTACCACCCTCGAGCCTGTACAACGTTCGAGTCCGGAGATATGGCCGAAATAAAGTTTGTTTTTCCTGTATCTCCGGACAGGAAGGTCGTAGAGAGTCGTGGGTGGTACCGTTGGATGCAGAATGGTCGAATTATATTAGACGAACGTGGTTTCCAAGTGTCTAGGATGTACGGTTCGGGAGTTATTCAAGAAAAACGCTCGTCCAATCAGATCGCAGCATGCGAACCTGAGTGGAAAAATGACTAAGTGTCACAGCCGAAAAACTTCCTCCAGAAAGTAGTTAGGAGCACGTTTCAGACCATTTGGAGTCGATTGGTAGTGATTTTGCGAGATGTTTTTTCAAAATCATATATGGAGATCTACATGCAATAAGGGTTAGGGTTAGGGTTAGGGTTAGGGTTAGGGTTAGGGGTTAGGTGTGGGTGTCTGAAGCCACTCCCCTAAGGGAATGGAAGGTGCACGGTCCTTCCCTAGGTCCTGGCCACCACCCTATAAGTGGGTTAGGGTTAGGGGTTAGGGGTTAGGGGTTAGGGTTAGGGGTTAGGTTAAGGGGATGAAAACCACCTATCGTCGCCCCCGACGATAACTAGGGTTAGGGTTAGGGTTAGGGTTAGGGTTAGGGTTAGGGTTAGGGGTTAGGGTTAGGGTTAGGGTTAGGGTTAGGGTTAGGGTTAAGGGGATGAAAACCACCTATCGTCGCCCCCGACGATAACTTCAAAGGTGCATATCTCGGGAACGGAAGGTCGTAGAGACATGAAACCACCTTGTACCCCCCTATTTTCGGGTACGGGCTTTCCATTGGTACCACCCTCGAGCCTGTACAACGTTCGAGTCCGGAGATATGGCCGAAATAAAGTTTGTTTTTCCTGTATCTCCGGACAGGAAGGTCGTAGAGAGTCGTGGGTGGTACCGTTGGATGCAGAATGGTCGAATTATATTAGACGAACGTGGTTTCCAAGTGTCTAGGATGTACGGTTCGGGAGTTATTCAAGAAAAACGCTCGTCCAATCAGATCGCAGCATGCGAACCTGAGTGGAAAAATGACTAAGTGTCACAGCCGAAAAACTTCCTCCAGAAAGTAGTTAGGAGCACGTTTCAGACCATTTGGAGTCGATTGGTAGTGATTTTGCGAGATGTTTTTTCAAAATCATATATGGAGATCTACATGCAATAAGGGTTAGGGTTAGGGTTAGGGTTAGGGTTAGGGTTAGGGGTTAGGTGTGGGTGTCTGAAGCCACTCCCCTAAGGGAATG
>NW_024469763.1:0-30000 GCF_017976425.1 Toxotes jaculatrix
AACGTTGTGAAAAACAGTCTCATATGGCCAGGAACGGTGAAATTTTACCGTTTGAGCTGAAATGACAGCTTTGCATCAAATATGTTGCTGGCGTCAAAATAAGACTTTTTCCAGCATGGAAACACAATTTTACATTAGAAGAAGCATTTTGCTGAGTTTTCCCGTGTGTTTCTTTCATCTGCAGTACCTGGCACTTTCAGGGCAAACGTTGTGAAAAACAGTCTCATATGGCCAGGAACGGTGAAATTTTACCGTTTGAGCTGAAATGAACGGTGTGTCTAAAATATGTTGCCGGCGTCAAAATAAGACTTTTTCCAGCATGGAAACACTATTTTACATTAGAAGAAGCATTTTGCTGAGTTTTCCCGTGTGTTTCTTTCATCTGCAGTACCTGGCACTTTCAGGGCAAACGTTGTGAAAAACAGTCTCATATGGCCAGGAACGGTGAAATTTTACCGTTTGAGCTGAAATGACAGCTTTGCATCAAATATGTTGCTGGCGTCAAAATAAGACTTTTTCCAGCATGGAAACACAATTTTACATTAGAAGAAGCATTTTGCTGAGTTTTCCCGTGTGTTTCTTTCATCTGCAGTACCTGGCACTTTCAGGGCAAACGTTGTGAAAAACAGTCTCATATGGCCAGGAACGGTCAAATTTTACCGTTTGAGCTGAAATGAACGGGTGTGTCTAAAATATGTTGCCGGCGTCAAAATAAGACTTTTTCCAGCATGGAAACACTATTTTACATTAGAAGAAGCATTTTGCTGAGTTTTCCCGTGTGTTTCTTTCATCTGCAGTACCTGGCACTTTCAGGGCAAACGTTGTGAAAAACAGTCTCATATGGCCAGGAACGGTGAAATTTTACCGTTTGAGCTGAAATGACAGCTTTGCATCAAATATGTTGCTGGCGTCAAAATAAGACTTTTTCCAGCATGGAAACACAATTTTACATTAGAAGAAGCATTTTGCTGAGTTTTCCCGTGTGTTTCTTTCATCTGCAGTACCTGGCACTTTCAGGGCAAACGTTGTGAAAAACAGTCTCATATGGCCAGGAACGGTCAAATTTTACCGTTTGAGCTGAAATGAA
The DNA here is from genome assembly GCF_017976425.1 of Toxotes jaculatrix. Taxonomy (NCBI): domain Eukaryota; kingdom Metazoa; phylum Chordata; class Actinopteri; family Toxotidae; genus Toxotes; species Toxotes jaculatrix. The sequence goes on from NW_024469763.1 coordinate 1,088, forward strand.
CGGTGTGTCTAAAATATGTTGCCGGCGTCAAAATAAGACTTTTTCCAGCATGGAAACACTATTTTACATTAGAAGAAGCATTTTGCTGAGTTTTCCCGTGTGTTTCTTTCATCTGCAGTACCTGGCACTTTCAGGGCAAACGTTGTGAAAAACAGTCTCATATGGCCAGGAACGGTGAAATTTTACCGTTTGAGCTGAAATGACAGCTTTGCATCAAATATGTTGCTGGCGTCAAAATAAGACTTTTTCCAGCATGGAAACACTATTTTACATTAGAAGAAGCATTTGGCAGAGTTTTCAAGTATGTTTCTGTGATTTGTACTGTGTGGCATTTTCAGGGCACACGCTGTGTCCCAGACACACGGAGAATGGCTGGAAACGCTTAAAACGGCAAGTTTCAGTCAGTTAGTGCTGAAATGAACGGTGTGTCTAAAATATGTTGCTGGCGTCAAAATAAGACTGTTTCCAGCATGGAAACACTATTTTACATTAGAAGAAGCATTTTGCTGAGTTTTCCCGTGTGTTTCTTTCATCTGCAGTACCTGCACTTTCAGGGCAAACGTTGTGAAAAACAGTCTCATATGGCCAGGAACGGTGAAATTTTACCGTTTGAGCTGAAATGACAGCTTTGCATCAAATATGTTGCTGGCGTCAAAATAAGACTTTTTCCCAGCATGGAAACACTATTTTACATTAGAAGAAGCATTTTGCTGAGTTTTCCCGTGTGTTTCTTTCATCTGCAGTACCTGGCACTTTCAGGGCAAACGTTGTGAAAAACAGTCTCATATGGCCAGGAACGGTGAAATTTTACCGTTTGAGCTGAAATGACAGCTTTGCATCAAATATGTTGCTGGCGTCAAAATAAGACTTTTTCCAGCATGGAAACACTATTTTACATTAGAAGAAGCATTTTGCTGAGTTTTCCCGTGTGTTTCTTTCATCTGCAGTACCTGGCACTTTCAGGGCAAACGTTGTGAAAAACAGTCTCATATGGCCAGGAACGGTGAAATTTTACCGTTTGAGCTGAAATGACAGCTTTGCATCAAATATGTTGCTGGCGTCAAAATAAGACTTTTTCCAGCATGGAAACACTATTTTACATTAGAAGAAGCATTTGGCAGAGTTTTCAAGTATGTTTCTGTGATTTGTACTGTGTGGCATTTTCAGGGCACACGCTGTGTCCCAGACACACGGAGAATGGCTGGAAACGCTTAAAACGGCAAGTTTCAGTCAGTTAGTGCTGAAATGAACGGTGTGTCTAAAATATGTTGCTGGCGTCAAAATAAGACTGTTTCCAGCATGGAAACACTATTTTACATTAGAAGAAGCATTTTGCAGAGTTTTCCCGTGTGTTTCTTTCATCTGCAGTACCTGGCACTTTCAGGGCAAACGTTGTGAAAAACAGTCTCATATGGCCAGGAACGGTGAAATTTTACCGTTTGAGCTGAAATGACAGCTTTGCATCAAATATGTTGCTGGCGTCAAAATAAGACTTTTTCCAGCATGGAAACACTATTTTACATTAGAAGAAGCATTTTGCTGAGTTTTCCCGTGTGTTTCTTTCATCTGCAGTACCTGGCACTTTCAGGGCAAACGTTGTGAAAAACAGTCTCATATGGCCAGGAACGGTGAAATTTTACCGTTTGAGCTGAAATGACAGCTTTGCATCAAATATGTTGCTGGCGTCAAAATAAGACTTTTTCCAGCATGGAAACACTATTTTACATTAGAAGAAGCATTTTGCAGAGTTTTCCCGTGTGTTTCTTTCATCTGCAGTACCTGGCACTTTCAGGGCAAACGTTGTGAAAAACAGTCTCATATGGCCAGGAACGGTGAAATTTTACCGTTTGAGCTGAAATGACAGCTTTGCATCAAATATGTTGCTGGCGTCAAAATAAGACTTTTTCCAGCATGGAAACACTATTTTACATTAGAAGAAGCATTTTGCAGAGTTTTCCCGTGTGTTTCTTTCATCTGCAGTACCTGGCACTTTCAGGGCAAACGTTGTGAAAAACAGTCTCATATGGCCAGGAACGGTGAAATTTTACCGTTTGAGCTGAAATGACAGCTTTGCATCAAATATGTTGCTGGCGTCAAAATAAGACTTTTTCCAGCATGGAAACACTATTTTACATTAGAAGAAGCATTTGGCAGAGTTTTCAAGTATGTTTCTGTGATTTGTACTGTGTGGCATTTTCAGGGCACACGCTGTGTCCCAGACACACGGAGAATGGCTGGAAACGCTTAAAACGGCAAGTTTCAGTCAGTTAGTGCTGAAATGAACGGTGTGTCTAAAATATGTTGCTGGCGTCAAAATAAGACTGTTTCCAGCATGGAAACACTATTTTACATTAGAAGAAGCATTTTGCTGAGTTTTCCCGTGTGTTTCTTTCATCTGCAGTACCTGGCACTTTCAGGGCAAACGTTGTGAAAAACAGTCTCATATGGCCAGGAACGGTGAAATTTTACCGTTTGAGCTGAAATGACAGCTTTGCATCAAATATGTTGCTGGCGTCAAAATAAGACTTTTTCCAGCATGGAAACACTATTTTACATTAGAAGAAGCATTTTGCAGAGTTTTCAAGTATGTTTCTGTGATTTGTACTGTGTGGCATTTTCAGGGCACACGCTGTGTCCCAGACACACGGAGAATGGCTGGAAACGCTTAAAACGGCAAGTTTCAGTCAGTTAGTGCTGAAATGAACGGTGTGTCTAAAATATGTTGCTGGCGTCAAAATAAGACTGTTTCCAGCATGGAAACACTATTTTACATTAGAAGAAGCATTTTGCTGAGTTTTCCCGTGTGTTTCTTTCATCTGCAGTACCTGGCACTTTCAGGGCAAACGTTGTGAAAAACAGTCTCCTATGGCCAGGAACGGTGAAATTTTACCGTTTGAGCTGAAATGACAGCTTTGCATCAAATATGTTGCTGGCGTCAAAATAAGACTTTTTCCAGCATGGAAACACTATTTTACATTAGAAGAAGCATTTTGCTGAGTTTTCCCGTGTGTTTCTTTCATCTGCAGTACCTGGCACTTTCAGGGCAAACGTTGTGAAAAACAGTCTCATATGGCCAGGAACGGTGAAATTTTACCGTTTGAGCTGAAATGACAGCTTTGCATCAAATATGTTGCTGGCGTCAAAATAAGACTTTTTCCAGCATGGAAACACAATTTTACATTAGAAGAAGCATTTTGCTGAGTTTTCCCGTGTGTTTCTTTCATCTGCAGTACCTGGCACTTTCAGGGCAAACGTTGTGAAAAACAGTCTCATATGGCCAGGAACGGTCAAATTTTACCGTTTGAGCTGAAATGAACGGTGTGTCTAAAATATGTTGCCGGCGTCAAAATAAGACTTTTTCCAGCATGGAAACACTATTTTACATTAGAAGAAGCATTTTGCTGAGTTTTCCCGTGTGTTTCTTTCATCTGCAGTACCTGGCACTTTCAGGGCAAACGTTGTGAAAAACAGTCTCATATGGCCAGGAACGGTGAAATTTTACCGTTTGAGCTGAAATGACAGCTTTGCATCAAATATGTTGCTGGCGTCAAAATAAGACTTTTTCCAGCATGGAAACACAATTTTACATTAGAAGAAGCATTTTGCTGAGTTTTCCCGTGTGTTTCTTTCATCTGCAGTACCTGGCACTTTCAGGGCAAACGTTGTGAAAAACAGTCTCATATGGCCAGGAACGGTCAAATTTTACCGTTTGAGCTGAAATGAACGGTGTGTCTAAAATATGTTGCCGGCGTCAAAATAAGACTTTTTCCAGCATGGAAACACTATTTTACATTAGAAGAAGCATTTTGCTGAGTTTTCCCGTGTGTTTCTTTCATCTGCAGTACCTGGCACTTTCAGGGCAAACGTTGTGAAAAACAGTCTCATATGGCCAGGAACGGTGAAATTTTACCGTTTGAGCTGAAATGACAGCTTTGCATCAAATATGTTGCTGGCGTCAAAATAAGACTTTTTCCAGCATGGAAACACAATTTTACATTAGAAGAAGCATTTTGCTGAGTTTTCCCGTGTGTTTCTTTCATCTGCAGTACCTGGCACTTTCAGGGCAAACGTTGTGAAAAACAGTCTCATATGGCCAGGAACGGTGAAATTTTACCGTTTGAGCTGAAATGACAGCTTTGCATCAAATATGTTGCTGGCGTCAAAATAAGACTTTTTCCAGCATGGAAACACAATTTTACATTAGAAGAAGCATTTTGCTGAGTTTTCCCGTGTGTTTCTTTCATCTGCAGTACCTGGCACTTTCAGGGCAAACGTTGTGAAAAACAGTCTCATATGGCCAGGAACGGTCAAATTTTACCGTTTGAGCTGAAATGACAGCTTTGCATCAAATATGTTGCTGGCGTCAAAATAAGACTTTTTCCAGCATGGAAACACTATTTTACATTAGAAGAAGCATTTTGCTGAGTTTTCCCGTGTGTTTCTTTCATCTGCAGTACCTGGCACTTTCAGGGCAAACGTGTGAAAAACAGTCTCATATGGCCAGGAACGGTGAAATTTTACCGTTTGAGCTGAAATGACAGCTTTGCATCAAATATGTTGCTGGCGTCAAAATAAGACTTTTTCCAGCATGGAAACACAATTTTACATTAGAAGAAGCATTTTGCTGAGTTTTCCCGTGTGTTTCTTTCATCTGCAGTACCTGGCACTTTCAGGGCAAACGTTGTGAAAAACAGTCTCATATGGCCAGGAACGGTGAAATTTTACCGTTTGAGCTGAAATGACAGCTTTGCATCAAATATGTTGCTGGCGTCAAAATAAGACTTTTTCCAGCATGGAAACACAATTTTACATTAGAAGAAGCATTTTGCAGAGTTTTCAAGTATGTTTCTGTGATTTGTACTGTGTGGCATTTTCAGGGCAAACGTTGTGAAAAACAGTCTCATATGGCCAGGAACGGTGAAATTTTACCGTTTGAGCTGAAATGACAGCTTTGCATCAAATCTGTTGCTGGCGTCAAAATAAGACTTTTTCCAGCATGGAAACACAATTTTACATTAGAAGAAGCATTTTGCTGAGTTTTCCCGTGTGTTTCTTTCATCTGCACTACCTGGCACTTTCAGGGCAAACGTTGTGAAAAACAGTCTCATATGGCCAGGAACGGTGAAATTTTACCGTTTGAGCTGAAATGACAGCTTTGCATCAAATATGTTGCTGGCGTCAAAATAAGACTTTTTCCAGCATGGAAACACAATTTTACATTAGAAGAAGCATTTTGCTGAGTTTTCCCGTGTGTTTCTTTCATCTGCAGTACCTGGCACTTTCAGGGCAAACGTTGTGAAAAACAGTCTCATATGGCCAGGAACGGTGAAATTTTACCGTTTGAGCTGAAATGACAGCTTTGCATCAAATATGTTGCTGGCGTCAAAATAAGACTTTTTCCAGCATGGAAACACTATTTTACATTAGAAGAAGTATTTTGCAGAGTTTTCAAGTATGTTTCTGTGATTTGCACTGCGTGGCATTTTCAGGGCACACGCTGTGTCCCAGACACACAGAGAATGGCTGGAAACGCTTAAAACGGTAAGTTTCAGTCAGTTAGTGCTGAAATGAACGGTGTGTCTAAAATATGTTGCTGGCGTCAAAATAAGACTTTTCCCAGCATGGAAACACTATTTTACATAAGAAGAAGCATTTTGCTGAGTTTTCCCGTGTGTTTCTTTCAACTGCAGTACCTGGCACTTTCAGGGCAAACGTTGTGAAAAACAGTCTCATATGGCCAGGAACGGTGAAATTTTACCGTTTGAGCTGAAATGACAGCTTTGCATCAAATATGTTGCTGGCGTCAAAATAAGACTTTTTCCAGCATGGAAACACAATTTTACATTAGAAGAAGCATTTTGCTGAGTTTTCCCGTGTGTTTCTTTCATCTGCAGTACCTGGCACTTTCAGGGCAAACGTTGTGAAAAACAGTCTCATATGGCCAGGAACGGTGAAATTTTACCGTTTGAGCTGAAATGACAGCTTTGCATCAAATATGTTGCTGGCGTCAAAATAAGACTTTTTCCAGCATGGAAACACAATTTTACATTAGAAGAAGCATTTTGCTGAGTTTTCAAGTATGTTTCTGTGATTTGTACTGTGTGGCATTTTCAGGGCAAACGTTGTGAAAAACAGTCTCATATGGCCAGGAACGGTGAAATTTTACCGTTTGAGCTGAAATGACAGCTTTGTATCAAGTGTGCTGCTGGCGTCAAAATAAGACTTTTTCCAGCATGGAAACACTATTTTACATTAGAAGAAGCATTTTGCAGAGTTTTCAAGTATGTTTCTGTGATTTGTACTGTGTGGCATTTTCAGGGCAAACGTTGTGAAAAACAGTCTCATATGGCCAGGAACGGTGAAATTTTACCGTTTGAGCTGAAATGACAGCTTTGCATCAAATATGTTGCTGGCGTCAAAATAAGACTTTTTCCAGCATGGAAACACTATTTTACATTAGAAGAAGTATTTTGCAGAGTTTTCAAGTATGTTTCTGTGATTTGCACTGCGTGGCATTTTCAGGGCACACGCTGTGTCCCAGACACACAGAGAATGGCTGGAAACGCTTAAAACGGTAAGTTTCAGTCAGTTAGTGCTGAAATGAACGGTGTGTCTAAAATATGTTGCTGGCGTCAAAATAAGACTTTTTCCAGCATGGAAACACAATTTTACATTAGAAGAAGCATTTTGCTGAGTTTTCCCGTGTGTTTCTTTCATCTGCAGTACCTGGCACTTTCAGGGCAAACGTTGTGAAAAACAGTCTCATATGGCCAGGAACGGTGAAATTTTACCGTTTGAGCTGAAATGACAGCTTTGTATCAAGTGTGCTGCTGGCGTCAAAATAAGACTTTTTCCAGCATGGAAACACTATTTTACATTAGAAGAAGCATTTTGCTGAGTTTTCCCGTGTGTTTCTTTCATCTGCAGTACCTGGCACTTTCAGGGCAAACGTTGTGAAAAACAGTCTCATATGGCCAGGAACGGTGAAATTTTACCGTTTGATCTGAAATGACAGCTTTGTATCAAATGTGCTGCTGGCGTCAAAATAAGACTTTTTCCAGCATGGAAACACAATTTTACATTAGAAGAAGCATTTTGCTGAGTTTTCCCGTGTGTTTCTTTCATCTGCAGTACCTGGCACTTTCAGGGCAAACGTTGTGAAAAACAGTCTCATATGGCCAGGAACGGTGAAATTTTACCGTTTGAGTGTTAGGGGTTAGGGGTTAGGGGTTAGGGTTAGGTTTGGAAAATTTAATTCTTAAGAAATCACACCTTGTGAATTCGGTGCACTGGCACAGGTGCCTGCACAATGTCACGCACTGCCACTTCCATTTATGGTTTGTATTTTTCTTTTCTACTGAGAGGTTAAATGAAATTTATATATTGCTGTCGTTGTTCCCCCCTCCCTCTTCTCTTTTTTTCTTTTTTTCTTTTCTTCTCTCTTTCTTTTTTTCTCTGGTTGTTATTTTTAGAGGACCAACTGAATTCCCCTCCATTATGGATCTGGGGCGGAGAGCCATCTCCACCCTCTAAGAGGAACCTGGATCACATCTGCACGGGTGGATGGAGGTTATATAAATATATACAATACATGATAAACAAGACAATAAATAGCATTAAGATAAGTGCTAGGTAAATGCATTAAAGTGCTATATATGTGAAAATCACAGAATAAATAGGATAAAATAGGGAAAAAAAGAAACATGCAATATCAATAAAATTTCAAAAAATCATGCATATAGGCCCACACATCCCCACACCATACAAATATCATCAGCCTCATTGTTTTTATTGTCCACCCTATTTTATTTCATAAAATGCAGTGTTTCCAGGGTTATGTGTTTAGTTGCAGTTGGACATTTAACTTGTCAGTTTTCCTCTTCCACATGATTGTCTCCGATTCATTGGATTCCTCTGTAATTTGTTAATCTATTGTCCCCTGATTGGGGGTCATGGTTCCTTAAATGGCTTTAGGAGAGGGTTTAGTAAAAGAATAGATTAGAGTATAGGGAATATAGGAGTTAGGATTAGGGTTAAATAAAGAGTGGAAAGGTTAGGGTTAGGATGGGGAAGGTTAATCATATAGGAAAGAGAAGGGGAGGGGGGGGGGGGGGGGGGGGGGGAATGGAAGGGTTAAGGTTAGGGGAGGTGTATGGATAGGGGGGTAATAAATGGTTAAGGTTAGGATTAGCCAAGGTAAGGGGGTTAGGGTTAGGGTTAGGGTTAAGGGGATGAAAACCACCTATCGTCGCCCCCGACGATAACTTCAAAGGTGCATATCTCGGGAACGGAAGGGTTAGGGTTAGGGTTAGGGTTAGGGTTAGGGTTATGAGTTTGAGGCGCCCTTTGCGGAACAGTGTCGACATGGCGGAACGGACTTTCAATGATTGTGTATGTGGGCGCCAGCTAATTTTCGGCGGTTAGCTAATGTGCTAGGCCTCATTCCGTTGCATTCCAACGTCAAAGGACGGACTTTCGCCCGCGGCGATTGCGCCAAACGGCCACCAGGTGTCGCTGTTTTTCTGTTGCCGAATTCCAGGAATTATACCTTTTTCCAAATCCCACGCGGTAAGTACCTCAGAGACGTGCCCGGGACAGGCGCTCGACTGAGGGTTAGGGTTAGGAGCGAACGGCGGGTAAGTCTCACTTTCCTGGAATTGGACCTCCATGCGGTAAGTACCTCAGAGACGTGCCCGGGACAGGCGCTCGACTGAGGTTTAGGGTTAGGAGCGAACGGCGGGTAAGTCTCACTTTCCTGGAATTGGACTTCCATGCGGTAAGTACCTCAGAGACGTGCCCGGGGCAGGCGCTAGACTGAGGGTTAGGTTTAGGAGCGAACGGCGGGTAAGTTTCACGTTCCTGGAATTATACCTCCATGCGGTAAGTATCAAAGACACATGCCCAGGACAGTTGCTTGACTGAGGGTCAGGTTTAGGAGCGAACGGTGGGTAAGTTCACGTTCCTGGAATTGGACCTCCATGCGGTAAGTACCTCAGACACTTAGCCAGGACAGGTGCTTGACTGACGGTTAGGTTTAGGAGTGAATATAGGGTAAGTTCACGTTCCTGGAATTGGACCTTCATGCGGTAAGTACCTCAGACACATGCCCAGGACAGTTGCTTGACTGAGGGTTAGGTTTAGGAGTGAACGGTGGGTAAGTTCACGTTCCTGGAATTAGACCTCCATGTGGTAAGTATCAAAGACACGTGCCCAGGACAGGTGCTTGACTGAGGGTTAGGTTTAGGGTTGAATGGTGTTACCCACCATTCACTCTTAAACCTAACCCTCAGTCAAGCACCTGTTATGGTGTTACCCACCGTTCGCTCCTAAACCTAACCCTCAGTCAAGCACCTGTCCAGGAAAGGGATCTCCATGCAGTAAGTATCAAAGACACATGCCCAGGACAGTTGCTTGACTGAGGGTTAGGTTTAGGAGCGAACGGTGGGTAAGTTCACGTTCCTGGAATTGGACATCCATGCGGTAAGTACCTCAGACACTTAGCCAGGACAGGTGCTTGACTGACGGTTAGGTTTAGGAGTGAATATAGGGTAAGTTCACGTTCCTGGAATTGGACCTTCATGCGGTAAGTACCTCAGACACATGCCCAGGACAGGTGCTTGACTGAGGGTTAGGTTTAGGAGTGAATATAGGGTAAGTTCACGTTCCTGGAATTGGACCTTCATGCGGTAAGTACCTCAGACACATGCCCAGGACAGGTGCTTGACTGAGGGTTAGGTTTAGGAGTGAATATAGGGTAAGTTCACGTTCCTGGAATTGGACCTTCATGCGGTAAGTACCTCAGACACATGCCCAGGACAGGTGCTTGACTGAGGGTTTTGGTTTAGGAGTGAACGGTGGGTATGTTTCACTTTCCTGGAATTGGACAATCATGCGGTAAGTACCTCAGACACTTAGCCAGGACAGGTGCTTGACTGACGGTTAGGTTTAGGAGTGAATATAGGGTAAGTTCACGTTCCTGGAATTGGACCTTCATGCGGTAAGTACCTCAGACACATGCCCAGGACAGTTGCTTGACTTAGGGTTAAGTTTAGGAGTGAACGGTGGGTAAGTTCACGTTCCTGGAATTGGACATCCATGCGGTAAGTACCTCAGACACTTAGCCAGGACAGGTGCTTGACTGACGGTTAGGTTTAGGAGTGAATATAGGGTAAGTTCACGTTCCTGGAATTGGACCTTCATGCGGTAAGTACCTCAGACACATGCCCGGGACAGGTGCTTGACTGAGGGTTAGGTTTAGGAGTGAACGGTGGGTAAGTTCACGTTCCTGGAATTGGACATCCATGCGGTAAGTACCTCAGACACTTAGCCAGGACAGGTGCTTGACTGAGGGTTAGGTTTAGGAGTGAATATAGGGTAAGTTCACGTTCCTGGAATTAGACCTCCATGCGTTAAGTACCAAAGACACATGCCCAGGACAGTTGCCTCCAGCATGGCACCAGGGTACCAGAGTACCAGGGGCACAGAGTTCCACAGGAGTACCAGGGGCACAGAGTTCCACAGGAGTACCAGGGGCACAGAGTTCCACAGGAGTACCAGGGGTACTGAGTTCCACATGAGTACCAGGGGCACTGAGTTCCACAGGAGTACCAGGGGCACTGAGTTCCACAGGAGTACCAGGGGTACTGAGTTCCACAGGAGTACCAGGGGCACAGAGTTCCACAGGAGTACCAGGGGCACAGAGTTCCACAGGAGTACCAGGGGAACAGAGTTCCACAGGAGTACCAGGGGCACTGAGTTCCACAGGAGTACCAGGGGCACAGAGTTCCACAGGAGTACCAGGGGCACAGAGTTCCACAGGAGTACCAGGGGAACAGAGTTCCACAGGAGTACCAGGGGCACTGAGTTCCACAGGAGTACCAGGGGCACAGAGTTCCACAGGAGTACCAGGGGAACAGAGTTCCACAGGAGTACCAGGGGCACTGAGTTCCACAGGAGTACCAGGGGCACAGAGTTCCACAGGAGTACCAGGGGCACAGAGTTCCACAGGAGTACCAGGGGAACAGAGTTCCACAGGAGTACCAGGGGCACTGAGTTCCACAGGAGTACCAGGGGCACAGAGTTCCACAGGAGTACCAGGGGCACGAACTTCCAGGGGCCTGGGATTAGGGGTGTAGCCCGTGGAGGGGTGCTTAAGTGTGGGTACCCGGGCACCAATGGAGAGGCTGGTTCTGGAGAGTCCCCCTGGAAGTCATGGTAGTTAGGCAGGACGTTATGGCCAGGATGAGGCACCCATTCCCGGGTTAGGCTCCTGCATGGTCCCCCCTGGAAGTCCAGGACTCTTTGGCAGGACGTTATGGCCAGGATGAGGCACCCATCCCCGAGTACCTCAGACACATATCCAGGATAGTTGCCTGAGAGAGGGAAAAGGTTAGGAGCGAACGGCGGGTAAGTTTCACTTTCCTGGAAATTGACCAACATGCGATAAGTACCAAAGTCACATGCCCAGGACAGGTGCTTGACTGAGGGTTAGGTTTAGGAGCGAACGGTGGGTAAGTTCACGTTCCTGGAATTGGACATTCATGCGGTAAGTACCTCAGACACATGCCCAGGAGAGTTGCTTGACTGAGGGTTAGGTTTAGGAGCGAACGGCGGGTAAGTTTCACGTTCCTGGAATTGGACCTTCATGCGGTAAGTATCTCAGACACATGCCCAGGAGAGTTGCTTGACTGAGGGTTAGGTTTAGGAGCGAACGGCGGGTAAGTTTCACGTTCCTGGAATTGGACCTCCATGCGGTAAGTACCTCAGACACATGCTCAGGACAGGTGCTTGACTGAGGGTTAGGTTTAGGAGCGAATGGTGTTACCCACCATTCACTCCTAACCCTAACCCTCAGTCAAGCACCTGTCCTGGAATTGGACCTCCATGCGGTAAGTACCTCAGACGGATGCCCAGGACAGGTGCTTGAGAGAGTTGAAAAATTTAGGGAGAACGTTGGGTCAGTTCACGTTCCTGGAATGGGACCTCCATGGGGTAAGTACCGAAGACATGCCCAGTACAGTTGCCTCCAGCATGGTACCTCTGGAAGTCATCTGGAGTACCAGGGTGACAAAGTTCCACAGGTGTACCAGGGGCAGGAACGTCCAGGGGCACTAAGTCCCACAGGAGTACCAGGGACACAAAGTTCCAGAGGAGTACCAGGGACACTAAGTTCTACAGGAGTACCAGGGTCACTAAGTCCCACAGGAGTACCAGGGACACAAAGTTCCACAGGAGTACCAGGGTCACTAAGTTCCACAGGTGTACCAGGGGCATGAACTTCCACAGGAGTACCAGGGTCACTAAGTTCCACAGGAGTACCAGGGTCACTAAGTTCCACAGGTGTACCAGGGGCATGAACTTCCACAGGAGTACCAGGGTCACTAAGTTCCACAGGAGTACCAGGGGCACAGAGTTCCACAGGTGTACCAGGGGCACGGACTTCCAGGGGCCTGGGATTAGAGGTATAGCCCGTGGAGGGGTGCTTAAGTGTGGGTACACAGGTACCGGTGGAGAGCAAGGTTCTGGAGGGTGTTGGAAGTCCAGGAGCCTTAGGCAGGATATTATGCCCAGGATGAGGCACCCAGGACCAGGACAGTTGCCTGAGAGAGGGAAAAGGTTAGGAGTGAATGGGCGTTAGGTTAATGTTCCTGGAAATTGACCAACATGCGATAAGTACCAAAGTCACATGCCCAGGACAGTTGCTTGACTAAGGGGATAGAGGTTGGGAGTGAAGGGCGGGTGAGTTCAAGTTCCAGGAAATGGACCTCCATGCGGTAAGTGCAAGAGACAGATGCCCAGGACAGCTGCTTGACCGAGGGGATAGAGGTAAGGAGTGAAGGGCGGGTGAGTTCAAGTTCCAGGAAATGGGCTTCCATGCGGTAAGTACCAAAGACACATGCCCAGGAGAGTTGCTATACTGAGGGGATAGAGGTTGGGAGTGAAGGGCGGGTGAGTTCAAGTTCCAGGAAATGGACCTCCATGCGGTAAGTGCAAGAGACGCATGCCCGGGAGAGTTGCTTGACTGAGGGGATAGAGGTTGGGAGTGAAGGGTGGGTAAGGTCACGTTCCTGGAATTGGACCTCCATGCCGTAAGTACCAAAGACACATGCCCAGGAGAGTTGCTATACTGAGGGGATAGAGGTTGGGAGTGAAGGGTGGGTAAGGTCACGTTCCTGGAATTGGACCTCCATGCCGTAAGTACCAAAGACACCTGCCCGAGACTGATGTCTGTTTTTCATGCTTATTTTCTTTTATATATTATATTATTATTATTTTTTTTTTTTCTTTTAATTTTTTTTTTTTTTTTTCCACACACTTTATTCTTTAATTGTGTTTACAGAATGCTTGGTGACTGTGTTTACACAGGAGTGGCTCTTGACATCTCAATTACTGTTGTTGTGTCCTCCTTGCGGCATGTTGGATGACTTCTCCTGCGGGGTGGTGGGGGACTTGCATCTTCCACAATCTCGTTGGAGGTTTCTGGGTCCCGACGCTGTCGCTGACGTACAATGAAGCATGTGATGGAAGCGATGACCACGACGCCGATCAGGCTGCCTGTTACAGCTCCAGCAATCATGCCGACCAATGGAGAATCTGGTAGGTTCATTTCCAGGAAGCACTCCTCCCCACCAACACGATTAATTGCACTGCACTTGTAAGTTCCTGTGTTGCTCTCACGGGAATCTCGCAAGGTGAGTGTGCCTGCCATCCGATCCATCACCGCCGAGGTGGGCAGTTTCAAGGGTGGTGTTCTTGACCATTGGTACTGGATAGGTGCAGCCCCTTCCTGAGATCTGCAGTGTAGCACTTTGGTCTTGCCAAACTCTCCGACCCCTTCAGTGTAGTAACACCTGGGCTTTGATGGCCGTTTGAGCACTCTGAGGACTGTCTTGATGCTCCGGAGGCCTGGAGCCTTCTTAACCTGGCACTTGTAGATGCCGGTGTCTCTGTGAGTCAATAGTGAAAGATGAATGGCACCATCTCCTTTCGCAGGGTCCACTGAATGGAAGTAGACTCTGCCCTTTAGAGGTTCATAGAGCTGGTCGTAGATCTGGCCGGCCGTATACAAGATGATCTCTGCCGTGTCCAGTGGGTGGCGTACGGACTTCACGCTCCATTCGATCTCCAAATTTCCTTCATCCTCCGGGGCAGCGGTGAAGTCGCAGTAGAGCTTCGCATTCTCTCCCTCAGCCGTCTCCAAAATCTTGTTGTTCCTGGTGTGGATGTCAAGCGTCTTAGATGTCAGCATGATGTTCAAAAGTTGGAAGGCAAGCCGGTACATGGTAGTGTCTGTCTGGCAGCCGGAATCGCTTCTTCTTATATACTTCTTGGTCGGAAAAGGCCACGCCCACAAGTAATTCCAAGAGCCAATAGAAATGCTGGGTTTGACCGTTGAAATTGTGGAATTCCATGTTCCAAGCGTCAAGCGCTTCACAGTAGGGTGTGAAATCCTGGATTTTTTTTCTTTGGTGGGCGTGCTTTTGTCGAAGCGGAAGTCCACGATATGGTGTTTAAAGCGATTGGCTGTTGCATGGTGACGTCATTGGATCCCTAACTTATAAATACGCGTGTTTCCCACAGATGACCTTCAGGAAGGCGACTATGTGGAACAAGATTGATTCAGAGACTCAGTGCGGCCAGAGGCAACTGCGGCAGGGGAAAGCGAGGCGCAAGGTAAATTCCTGGGATTTTCCTTCGCCGTTGTGCTTGTCCACCATAGGCAACGAGGCCTGTGGCTATATGTTGGAAGTGTTAAGTCTAGGGCGATATCCAGAAAGTCCACGTCGACATTGTGGAAGTGATGATCCATATCCATGTTTTATATTTTCTATGTTGTTATTGTGTAGTTGAACTTCACTGACAGCGATTACGAGGAAGAGATCCTGGAACAACGTGTCTCGCTCCTAATACGGGACGTCCTCCCCGGGATATCGAACGTGGTGAGTAGAATTCCTGGAAGTGCTTTAGTCAGTGTAATATAGGGAAATGCAATATTTCTTAATTCAAAAAATATAACATACTGTTTCCTTAGGCTGGTGATACCACAACCACAACCACCACCACCACCACCACCACCACCACTCCCCAGTCTGGGAAAAGGAGGAGGATGAAGAAGCAGAAGCAGAAGAAGAAGAAAAAAAACCCCCAGAAGGACAAACTCCAAAAGGTCAACCAGAAAGTTCCAAAAGAAAAGCGTAAAAGTACGCATGGACTTCAGGCAGGGAGAAAAAACAGACCTAACAAACAACCACCACTTCCCGAAAGGATCAACACTTGTGTAAGTAGAGATGGGAGAATGGAAATAGCATATGAACTCTAATAATGGTTATAAAAGTGGTAACCTTCTTATATTTTCATGTCTTCAGGGTCGACGAAGAGCACTCAACTTTACACCAGAATTCCTCGCTATGCTCAGGCTTCTGTTCCAAAAGGACATCCAGAAAAAACTCATCACGAAGAAAAGAATCAAACATGTCCTGGATAAAAACCCAGAAGTCCTACGGCTATGTAGCAGAATGAACCTATCTGTTGAAAATGTTCGAAACCGAATTCGCATTATGATAGAAAAACAGTAATGTTTGTATTTGGATATGTATATCTGAAAATAAAAATCGTTTGGTAATTACAGAGACCCAGTGTCTTTTTCCAGGTTTTTTTTTTTACATCGTACATCATAAGACTTATTCCTGGAATTGGACCTCCATGCGGTAAGTGCCCCAGGCACATGCCCAGGACAGGTGCCTGACAGAGGGCAAAGTTTAGGAGAGAATGGGCGGTAAGGTAATTTTCCTGGAATCGGACCACCACGCGGTAAGTACTTCAGACACATGCCCAGGACAGTTGCCTGACGGAGGGCAAAGTTTAGGAGAGAATGGGCGGTAAGGTCATGTTCCTGGATTAAGACCTCCATGCGGTAAGTACCTCAGACACATGCCCAGGACAGTTGCTTGACTGAGGGTTAGGTTTAGGAGGGAAAGGCGTGTAAGTTCACGTTCCTGGAATTGGACCTCCATGCGGTAAGTACCTCAAACACATGCCCAGGACAGTTGCTTGACTGAGGGTTAGGTGTAGGAGCGAACTGCGGGTAAGTTTCACTTTCCTGGAATCGGACCTCCACGCGGTAAGTACCTCAGACACATGCCCAGGACAGGCGCTTGACTGAGGGTTAGGTTTAGGAGTGAAAAGAGGGTAAGTTCACGTTCCTGGTATTGGGTTAGGGTTAGGTAAGTACCTCAGACACATGCCCAGGACAGGCGCTTGACCGAGGGTTAGGTTTAGGAGTGAAAAGAGGGTAAGTTCACGTTCCTGGAATTGGGTTAGGGTTAGGTAAGTACCTCAGACACATGCCCAGGACAGGCGCTTGACTGAGGGTTAGGTTTAGGAGTGAAAAGAGGGTAAGTTCACGTTCCTGGAAATGGACATCCATGCGGTAAGTACCTCAGACACATGCCCAGGACAGGTGCTTGACTGAGGGTTAGGTTTAGGAGTGAAAAGAGGGTAAGTTCACGTTCCTGGAATTGGGTTAAGGTTAGGTAAGTACCTCAGACACATGCCCAGGACAGGCGCTTGACTGAGGTTTAGGTTTAGGAGTGAACGGTGGGTAATTTTCACTTTCCTGGAATTGGACCTCCATGCGGTAAGTACCTCAGAAAGATGCCCAAGACAGTTGCTTGACTGAGGGTTAGGTTTAGGAGTGAAAAGAGGGTAAGTTCACGTTCCTGGAATTGGACATCCATGCAGTAAGTACCTCAGACGCATGCCCAGGACAGGTGCTTGACTGACGGTTAGGTTTAGGAGCGAACGGTGGGAAAGTTCACGTTCCAGAAATTGGACCTACACACGGTAAGTACCTTAGACACATGCCCAGGACAGGTGCTGGACTGAGGGTTAGGTTTGGGAGTGAATGGTGTTACCCACCCTTCACTCCTAACCCTAACCCTCAGTCCAGCACCTGTCCAGGAAATGGACCTCCATGCGGTAAGTACCTTAGACACATGTCCAGTAAAGTTGCCTGACAGAGGGCAAACGTTAGGAGCCAACAGCGGGTAAGTTTCACTTTCCTGGAATTGGACTTCCATACGGTAAGTACCTAAGACACATGCCAAGGATAGTTTATTGAGAGAGGTGAAAAATTTAGGGAGAACGTTGGGTCAGTTCATGTTCCTGGAATGGGACCTCCATGGGGTACGTACCAAAGACATGCCCAGTACAGTTACCTCCAGCATGGTACCTCTGGAAGTCATCTGGAGTACCAGGGGCACTAAGTTCCACAGGTGTACCAGGGGCAGGAACGTCCAGGGGCACTAAGTCCCACAGGAGTACCAGGGACACAAAGTTCCACAGGAGTACCAGGGACACTAAGTTCTACAGGAGTACCAGGGTCACTAAGTTCCACAGGAGTACCAGGGTCACTAAGTTCCACAGGTGTACCAGGGTCACTAAGTTCCACAGGTGTACCAGGGGCATGAACTTCCACAGGAGTACCAGGGTCACTAAGTCCCACAGGAGTACCAGGGGCATGAACTTCCACAGGAGTACCAGGGTCACTAAGTCCCACAGGAGTACCAGGGGCACAGAGTTCCACAGGAGTACCAGGGGCACGAACTTCCAGGGGCCTGGGATTAGGGGTGTAGCCCGTGGAGGGGTGCTTAAGTGTGGGTACACAGGAACCAATGGAGAGGCAGGTTCTGGAGGATCTTGGACGTACGGGACTTTGGCAGGATGTTATGCCCAGGATGAGGCACCCATCCTGGGTAGAGTCCCCAGCATGGTCCCCCTGGAAGTGCGGGGTTCTTTGGCAAGATGTTATGCCCAGGATGAGGCACCCATCCCCGGGTAAAGTCCCCAGCATGGTCCCCCATGATCCTGGAGCTCCATGGAGACACTCTGTGCATAAAAGGTTCCTGCCTGCATGATCCCCCTGGAAGTCCAGGAGTGAAGGGTGGGTAACACCATTCACTCCTAAACCTAACCCCCAGTCAAGCACCTGTCCTGGAATTGGACCACCATGCGGTAAGTACCTCAGACGGATGCCCAGCACAGTTGCCTGACAGAGGGCAAACGTTAGGAGCGAACGGCGGGTAAGTTTCACTTTCCTGGAATTGGACCTCCATGCGGTAAGTACCTCAGACACATGCCCAGGACAGGTGCTTGACCGAGGGTTAGGTTTAGGAGTGAAGGGTGGGTAACACCCTTCACTCCTAAACCTAACCCTCGGTCAAGCACCTGTCCTGGAATTGGACCACCATGCGGTAAGTACCTCAGGCGGATGCCCAGCACAGTTGCCTGACAGAGGGCAAACGTTAGGAGCGAACGGTGGGTAAGTTTCACTTTCCTGGAATTGGACCTCCATGCGGTAAGTACCTCAGACACATGCCCAGGACAGGTGCTTGACCGAGGGTTAGGTTTAGGAGTGAAGGGTGGGTAACACCGTTCACTCCTAAACCTAACCCTCAGTCAAGCACCTGTCCTGGAATTGGACCACCATGCGGTACGTACCTCAGACGGATGCCCAGCACAGTTGCCTGACAGAGGGCAAACGTTAGGAGCGAGCAGTGGGTAAGTTTCACTTTCCTGGAATTGGACCTCCATGCGGTAAGTACCTCAGACACATGCCCAGGACAGGTGCTTGACCGAGGGTTAGGTTTAGGAGTGAAGGGTGGGTAACACCCTTCACTCCTAAACCTAACCCTCGGTCAAGCACCTGTCCTGGAATTGGACCACCATGCGGTAAGTAAGTGTTTGTCTTTTGATTATTCTAAAAAATGAACCATTAATATTAGAAACAGTCTTTTATTAGAACAAAATATAATGTGATAAGACAACAGTACAACAAAGGTAGCATGATTACAAGAACAAAGAACATGATTAGATTTACGGAGACTCTTCCGCTTCGGAGTCCATCACCTCATCGTGATCAAATGAGCCATCCTCAGAGCATGACTCCGACACCTCGCTGTGTGTGTCCTCTCCCTCTGAGGCCTCACTGCTGGTACCATCACTCTCTGATGCCTCGCTACTGGAGGATGTGTTTGTCTTTCTTGAGGGGCCCGGGGCCACCTCCATAACGTCCTCCTCATCTGAAGTCGACGCCAGTTGGCGTCTTACTTCCTCCAGATCTGCAGGCTGTCCCCACCCCCCAGGTGTAGCCTCAGCAGTGTCCTCCACCCTCTTCCCCTCTTCCTCCTGGCCCTCCACCTCAGAGTCCCCCTGCTGGAAATGTTCTTCCTCCTCCTCCTGCTGCTGCTGCTGCTGCTGCTGCTGCTGCTGCTGCTGCTGCTGCTCCTCCTCCTCCTGCTGCTGCTGCTGCTGCTGCTGCTGCTGCTGCTGCTCCTCCTCCTGCTGCTGCTGCTGCTGCTGCTGCTGCTGCTGCTGCTGCTGCTCCTGCTCCTGCTCCTCCTCCCCTTCCTCCTCCTGACTCTCCGCAGGGGAGGCCTCAGGGTTAGGGGCTCCTCCTCCCTCCTCCTCCTCCTGCTCCTGGCTCTCCACTCCTGATGATTTTGAAAGAAAGCGAGTTAGGTTAGGTACATTTAGTTTAGGACTAGATAGCAAGAATATGCAATAGCTATAGAGCTATCATTACACACTCTATAAGACTGACCTTGTACTGTCACTGGCCGGTGGACAGCATCTATTAAGGACCGCAGGATTTGCAGTCTAACTGACCGTCCCTGCTTTGCTGTGGCTTCTGGGCTGACCACATAGAATTTGCGGGCTGTTTGGGGGTCGTGACACATGCTGCGATTCACTCTCTCTGTCTCCTCAGAGGTCAGAGAGCTATCAACCTGTAGGAGAGTAGGTGAACATCATCACCACTTTCAAAGGCGTATATATATATATAACGGGACACACATAGGCTCATGTCATTGTTATGGAATAGGCACTATTGATAAAAGTAACACACCCATGTTGATATCGCAGTACGGACATCTTGAAGGGTCGGGGCCCCCGGAAGACCAAAGCTCTTCCACGCTTTGGTGAAATAGACACCCATTTTTTCCATTTCTTTACCAGAATGGGTAAAGAAAAAGGTCTTTGGTTGTCTTTTGAAGCCGGGCAGGAGTGGCCTCACGCGGCCAAAGGCCTTCAGGTGTGCCATCATGGCTTTAGTGACAGTCACTATTGCCGGGCCGAACGTCTCGACTGTCTTGTGATCCGCAACCTGTGAAAGTAAAAAGTAGAAAAAAAGTTTTAAAAGTTTTGGCTGAGGGGAAAATTTGTGGCTGGATGGTAAGTTGATGGTAAGTACCAAAGGGACATGCCCAGGGCAGCTGCTTGACCGAGGGGATAGAGGTAAGGAGTGAAGGGTGGGTGAGTTCAAGTTCCAGGAAATGGACCAGCGTACGGTAAGTACCTCAGACGGATGCCAGGCACAGTTGCCTGACAGAGGGCAAACGTTGGGAGCGAACGGCGGGTAAGTTTCACTTTCCTGGAATTGGACCTCCATGCGGTAAGTACCTCAGACACATGCCCAGGACAGGCGCTTGACTGAGGGTTAGGTTTAGGAGTGAAGGGTGGGTAACACCCTTCACTCCTAAACCTAACCCTCAGTCAAGCGCCTGTCCTGGAATTGGACTTCCATGCGGTAAGTACCTCAGACACATGCCCAGGACAGGCGCTTGACTGAGGGTTAGGTTTAGGAGTGAACGGTGGGTAACACCATTCACTCCTAAACCTAACCCTCAGTCAAGCGCCTGTCCTGGAATTGGACTTCCATGCGGTAAGTACCTCAGACACATGCCCAGGACAGGCGCTTGACTGAGGGTTAGGTTTAGGAGTGAACGGTGGGTAACACCATTCACTCCTAAACCTAACCCTCAGTCAAGCGCCTGTCCTGGAATTGGACTTCCATGCGGTAAGTACCTCAGACACATGCCCAGGACAGGCGCTTGACTGAGGGTTAGGTTTAGGAGTGAACGGTGGGTAACACCATTCACTCCTAAACCTAACCCTCAGTCAAGCGCCTGTCCTGGAATTGGACCACCATGCGGTAAGTACCTCAGACGGATGCCCAGCACAGTTGCCTGACAGAGGGCAAACGTTAGGAGCGAACGGCGGGTAAGTTTCACTTTCCTGGAATTGGACAGCTGCTTGACCGAGGGGATAGAGGTAAGGAGTGAAGGGTGGGTGAGTTCAAGTTCCAGGAAATGGACCAGCGTGCGGTAAGTACCAAAGAGACATGCCCAGGGCAGCCGCTTGACCGAGGGGATAGAGGTAAGGAGTGAAGGGTGGGTGAGTTCAATTTCCGGAAAAGGCACTATATGTTCCAAGTTTTCTACGTCATAAAACTTACATCAACTCACCCTGATTGCGAAGCTCTTTTTATATGGCTGGGCTTTCGACACGTCGTTTGCTGTCATGCCCAGGAAGACACACTTCCTGTGGCCCGTGGTGCCAGCCATGGCCCCCACCAACAGACCAACAGTTTGGGCCAGGTAGCGCAGGTTGCTGGGGTCTGTCCTGAGGTCACGGATGGCAAGTTCAAGGTTTTTTTCTGCCAGTTTAGTAAATGCCAGAATGTCCTTGCTTGCCATGAGGTTTGCTGTAGAAAAACCAGGATAAGTTACAGTCACATCAGAGTTATAGAGAATCAACCATTTTAACTTCTTTGCATTGAAACAAACCTTTTTTTTTTCTTTTATATTCCAACCTCTGCAGGACGATTTGTGCCCCTAACCCCTTTTTCCACGCAGCCAACTTGTCCAAAATGTACGTTATTGTTTTAATTGTCATCCGTACTTTCGGCACATTAGCCAGCCTTATGAACTTCAGGAACGCCTCAACGTCTATAAGGACATGTTTCTGGCTCGTGGGCTTCAGTGTGGAACTGAGTTGATTGAGGTACCTGATGACCAAATAATGGAATTGATGAGCATTGGAAACATGGTGATGATTGTTATGACTTGGATTTGGAGAAGACAAAGCAGAGCTACATACCCATTCAGTTTTACCATGTCGTTTAAAAACAACAGGGTCATATTGATGTCAGTGCCCCTTCCTGACATATAGAGGAGGAACTTTCTGACATAAGCTTTTCTTTGTTTAATGTTCCTCAATGCTTTTGGTGATGCTTTGGGCCCTAAGAGGGTTGCTTCAAATAAGTCCAACAGGTGGTCTAAAAGAAAATGGTACTGTTTTAATACAAGAGTGGGATGTTCATCGTCTCCTTGTAAACAGCAGTAATACTCACCCAAGTTGGGCGTGAGGCTCCCACGTGTAGTGGCCGGAGCAGCCACGGCACCCTCCCTGCGGGTGTGTGGAGCAGAGGACGGAGCAGCGGATGCACTTGCCACGGGCTGTGGCATGGTTGAGGTAGGGCTAGAGATGGGACTGCTGGCTGCGGAGGCCGAAGGTGTGGCAGGCTGCACAGCACAGAGTTGCTGTGCGACAGCCTGAAGGTGGTCCACCTCCTCCAACAGCCCCTTCAGTCTCTGTTTGATGGACTGCAACCCATTCACCACGTAGGTGAGGGTTGCTCCAGTCTCTGCAGGCATTTGTGGTGGAGGTGGAGATTGGGGTGCAGGGGTTATTACCCCCGGAGTCCCCAGGGGTTGTGTGGGTGGAGCTGGGGGTGGTGGTGGTGGTGGTGGTGGGGGTGGTGGTGGTGGTGGTGGGGGTGGTGGTGGTGGTGTTTGCGGTGGTGTTTGCGGTGGTGTTTGCGGTGGTGGTGTTCGGGTTAGGGCCCGGAGCTTTTCTTTGATGGCCACTTTTTTAGCCTTCAGCATTAAGCTGGTCAAGCGTTTTCCCTGTGGGAAGAGAATGAAATGATTGAACAAAAATGGAAACAAGAATATGGTTTATGTTTTCCGTGAATTTGTCGTGTAAAGTGTATCATACCGGGGTTCTCCCATGTGCGGAGATGAGGTGCTTGTCCAGCCTGGCGTAGTCCCTGTTTGACCCGCAGTCTGGGATGGGGCACCTCAGTCTCCCAGCATACCGGAGGTTTTTCTTGCTTATCACAAGACGCCTCTTTTGGTCATCCTTCATGTTGTGTTTGTCCCGCAAATGGCGGGACAGGGAGGCGTAACGTCCTCTGCACTTGGGGCACTTGCTTTTTGTCTAGGGTATGGGAAGGCATGGCAATGTAAAATGTTTGAAATTTTTATCAATGTCCACAAATGTTGATGAGCAACATTGATTTTCAGATATGTCTAGTTACAGGAAGAGCACATCTACATCCAGGATAGTGACCTTAAACATCTACAGGAAAGAACATGTCAGGTAAGTCGACATCCGGGAAGCACACGTCTAGATCCGGGAAGAGCACGTCTAGATCCGGGATAATGACCTTATACAGCTACGGGAAAGAACATGTCAGGTAAGTCCACATCCGGGAAGAGCACGTCTAGATCCGGGATAATGACCTTATACAGCTACGGGAAAGAACATGTCAGGTAAGTCCACATCCGGGAAGAGCACGTCTACATCCGGGAAAATGACCTTATACAGCTACGGGAAAGAACATGTCAGGTAAGTCGACATCCGGGAAGAGCACGTCTAGATCCGGGATAATGACCTTATTCATCTACGGGAAAGAACATGTCAGGTAAGTCGACATCCGGGAAGAGCACGTCTAGATCCGGGATAATGACCTTATTCATCTACGGGAAAGAACATGTCAGGTAAGTCGACATCCGGGAAGAGCACGTCTACATCCGGGAAATTGACCTTATACACCTACTTGAAAGAATATGTTCTTACCTTCATCTTCGCCAGGTTCTAAATGCAGGTGAAAATCGCTCGTATTTATATGGGGCTCAGGTTGGACACACCCACTTGGAAGCAGGTGACACCAAGTAATTTTTCCGTAAAAATTACCGACCGATTTCCGGAATTCGACCTGATAACACGAAAGCTTTCGGAAACGGATGTACATTGGTTAAGTGACACGGACACATGCCCGGGACAGTTACGTGACGGAGGGGGGGGCATTTTAGAGAGAACAGTGGGTAAGTTCAAGTTCCGGAAGTACCACCGGGCTGTATTGTGGAATTCCAACTTTTCGACTCGGGGTCTCGCCCAAAGGAATTTTTGGTGTGAAAACGATTGCTGCCATCTAGTGGATAAAAAAAGGAACTGCAAGAGTCCAGTTTTTTTGGAAAAGGGTTTATTCGTTGAAAAAGCCAAATATAACGACATCAAACACTCTGATAATTACGCAGAAATTGTGAAATATTTATTTCTGCCATTTTCAGCCCTCTAAAATGTACAATGTAGACGTTATAAGGGCGTTAGTAAAATTCCACATAAGCGACGCCCCGGCGCCCAGAATCTCGACTAACCCGGAACTAACGGATCATAATTAGGGTTATGAGTTTGAGGCGCCCTTTGCGGAACAGTGTCGACATGGCGGAACGGACTTTCAATGATTGTGTATGTGGGCGCCAGCTAATTTTCGGCGGTTAGCTAATGTGCTAGGCCTCATTCCGTTGCATTCCAACGTCAAAGGACGGACTTTCGCCCGCGGCGATTGCGCCAAACGGCCACCAGGTGTCGCTGTTTTTCTGTTGCCGAATTCCAGGAATTAAACCTTTTTCCAAATCCCACGCGGTAAGTACCTCAGAGACGTGCCCGGGACAGGCGCTCGACTGAGGGTTAGGGTTAGGAGCGAACGGCGGGTTAGGGTTAGGGTTAGGGTTAGGGTTAGGGTTAGGGGTTAGGGAGAGGAAACTGAACCCATCTCCCGTAGGAGACAGGAGGTGCACGGTCCTTCGACCCCGCAGGTCCCACGCTAAACTGGACCCGCTGCTGTTGACGGAAGCGTTGGCGTTTCCTGCCATAACGTACTTCCGTCCAGCCCCCGTCCATCATGTTTGTTTTTTTTATTATTGTGTCGTAGGTCTTTTGTTATATTTATTTTAAATGAAAGTATTAAAAGAAAACTGTAAATCAAATCTGTCTTCTGTCTTTATTTGTCTTTTTTAATTAACTCAAAACACTTTCTCAAAAGGAGAAAGGAAAAAACTATCACAAACTAAATTGTTTTCAAGTCAAAACTCAAATTATTTCAATAAACTAAATCAAATCTTCTTTATTTTTAATTATTTTATGTTTTTTGTCTTTTTTTCTTTTTGTATTTTTTTTCTTTTTTTGTACTTTTAAATGTTTTTATATCAAAAATAACAATAAACTAAAAATACTTTCCAAAAAGAGGAAAGAAAAAACTGTTTATACAATAAATCAAAAACTTTTATTTGTCAAAAATCAAAAAAATCAAAAAAAATCAATAAATCAAATGGCCAAATACAAAATCACGTGCCTAACGCGACGTTTCGACCGTCAATCGGTCTTCTTCAGGCTGGGCACGTGTGTAAAAGAAAAAGCTGCTGTCTGACTGCCAGAGATGTTTCCCCTTCGAAAGTCAAAGCAAGAATGAGCCAATTTGTAAGTCCCTCCCTTATATACCCTCCCTTTCCTAAGTTACAAGCTTCTAAATGTTTTAGTTTTCCGATCGTCTTTTTAGTTTTTTCAATCGTCTTTTTGTTTTTTTCAATCGTCTTTTTCGTTAACCCTATATTTACCGAATCCCAATAGGTTTTAATGTGTTTAAGTGAAAATTAAAGGTAAATTACAACTAAAATTACCAACTAAATGTATTTAAGCGAAAATTAAAGGTAAATTACAACTAAAACTACTATTTAAACTTAAAATACAAAATATAAAATATAAAATGAGGGTTTAAAGGTAAATTCCAATCAAAATTACTATTTAAAATTATGGTTAGGGTTAGGGCTTTAATTAAATTTGGATATAAAGTTATGGGGGGTTAGGGTTAGGGCCAAATTAACTGTGATGTTAGGGTTAGGATTAAAATTAGGTTTGGGCATAAAACTAATGGTTAGGGTTAGGTTAAGGGGATGAAAACCACCTATCGTCGCCCCCGACGATAACTTCAAAGGTGCATATCTCGGGAACGGAAGGTCGTAGAGACATGAAACCACCTTGTACCCCCCTATTTTCGGGTACGGGCTTTCCATTGGTACCACCCTCGAGCCTGTACAACGTTCGAGTCCGGAGATATGGCCGAAATAAAGTTTGTTTTTCCTGTATCTCCGGACAGGAAGGTCGTAGAGAGTCGTGGGTGGTACCGTTGGATGCAGAATGGTCGAATTATATTAGACGAACGTGGTTTCCAAGTGTCTAGGATGTACGGTTCGGGAGTTATTCAAGAAAAACGCTCGTCCAATCAGATCGCAGCATGCGAACCTGAGTGGAAAAATGACTAAGTGTCACAGCCGAAAAACTTCCTCCAGAAAGTAGTTAGGAGCACGTTTCAGAGCATTTGGAGTCGATTGGTAGTGATTTTGCGAGATGTTTTTTCAAAATCATATATGGAGATCTACATGCAATAAGTAGCCATCAACATGAAAATGACTAATGACATAATAATGGAATCTTTAGTTGTGTTTCAGTGTTAGGGTTAGGGGTTAGGGTTAGGGTTAGGGTTAGGGTTAGGGTTAGGGTTAGGGTTAGGGTTAGGGGTTAGGGTTAGGGTTAGGGTTAGGGGTTAGGGTTAGGGTTAGGGTTAGGGTTAGGGGTTAGGGGTTAGGGTTAGGGTTAGGGTTAGGGTTAGGGTTAGGGGTTAGGGTTAGGGTTAGGGTTAGGGTTAGGGTTAGGGTTAGGGTTAGGTTAAGGGGATGAAAACCACCTATCGTCGCCCCCGACGATAACTTCAAAGGTGCATATCTCGGGAACGGAAGGTCGTAGAGACATGAAACCACCTTGTACCCCCCTATTTTCGGGTACGGGCTTTCCATTGGTACCACCCTCGAGCCTGTACAACGTTCGAGTCCGGAGATATGGGCGAAATAAAGTTTGTTTTTCCTGTATCTCCGGACAGGAAGGTCGTAGAGAGTCGTGGGTGGTACCGTTGGATGCAGAATGGTCGAATTATATTAGACGAACGTGGTTTCCAAGTGTCTAGGATGTACGGTTCGGGAGTTATTCAAGAAAAACGCTCGTCCAATCAGATCGCAGCATGCGAACCTGAGTGTAAAAATGACTAAGTGTCACAGCCGAAAAACTTCCTCCAGAAAGTAGTTAGGAGCACGTTTCAGAGCCTTGTGAGTCGTTTGGACCCCACTTTTTGTGGTACTTTTTGAAAAGTTAAGGTCAGGTTTTTAGGGTTGGGAAGGGGTTAAAAGTGTTGTTAGGGTTAGGGTTAGGGTTAGGGTTAGGGTTAGGGTTAAGGGGATGAAAACCACCTATCGTCGCCCCCGACGATAACTTCAAAGGTGCATATCTCGGGTTAGGGTTAGGGTTAGGTTAAGGGGATGAAAACCACCTATCGTCGCCCCCGACGATAACTTCAAAGGTGCATATCTCGGGAACGGAAGGTCGTAGAGACATGAAACCACCTTGTACCCCCCTATTTTCGGGTACGGGCTTTCCATTGGTACCACCCTCGAGCCTGTACAACGTTCGAGTCCGGAGATATGGGCGAAATAAAGTTTGTTTTTCCTGTATCTCCGGACAGGAAGGTCGTAGAGAGTCGTGGGTGGTACCGTTGGATGCAGAATGGTCGAATTATATTAGACGAACGTGGTTTCCAAGTGTCTAGGATGTACGGTTCGGGAGTTATTCAAGAAAAACGCTCGTCCAATCAGATCGCAGCATGCGAACCTGAGTGGAAAAATGACTAAGTGTCACAGGCGAAAAACTTCCTCCAGAAAGTAGTTAGGAGCACGTTTCAGACCATTTGGAGTCGATTGGTAGTGATTTTGCGAGATGTTTTTTCAAAATCATATATGGAGATCTACATGCAATAAGTAGCCATCAACATGAAAATGAGGGTTAGGGTTAGGGTTAGGTGTGGGGATCTCTCTTTCTTTAGGGTTAGGGTTATTAATTAGGGTTAGGGTTAGGGTTAGGGTTAGGGTTAGGGTTAGGGTTAGGGTAAGGGGATGAAAACCACCTATCGTCGCCCCCGACGATAACTTCAAAGGTGCATATCTCGGGAACGGAAGGTCGTAGAGACATGAAACCACCTTGTACCCCCCTATTTTCGGGTACGGGCTTTCCATTGGTACCACCCTCGAGCCTGTACAACGTTCGAGTCCGGAGATATGGGCGAAATAAAGTTTGTTTTTCCTGTATCTCCGGACAGGAAGGTCGTAGAGAGTCGTGGGTGGTACCGTTGGATGCAGAATGGTCGAATTATATTAGACGAACGTGGTTTCCAAGTGTCTAGGATGTACGGTTCGGGAGTTATTCAAGAAAAACGCTCGTCCAATCAGATCGCAGCATGCGAACCTGAGTGTAAAAATGACTAAGTGTCACAGCCGAAAAACTTCCTCCAGGGTTAGGGTTAGGGTTAGGGTTAGGGTTAGGGTTAGGGTTAGGGTTAGGGTTAGGGTTAGGTTAAGGGGATGAAAACCACCTATCGTCGCCCCCGACGATAACTTCAAAGGTGCATATCTCGGGAACGGAAGGTCGTAGAGACATGAAACCACCTTGTACCCCCCTATTTTCGGGTACGGGCTTTCCATTGGTACCACCCTCGAGCCTGTACAACGTTCGAGTCCGGAGATATGGGCGAAATAAAGTTTGTTTTTCCTGTATCTCCGGACAGGAAGGTCGTAGAGAGTCGTGGGTGGTACCGTTGGATGCAGAATGGTCGAATTATATTAGACGAACGTGGTTTCCAAGTGTCTAGGATGTACGGTTCGGGAGTTATTCAAGAAAAACGCTCGTCCAATCAGATCGCAGCATGCGAACCTGAGTGTAAAAATGACTAAGTGTCACAGCCGAAAAACTTCCTCCAGAAAGTAGTTAGGAGCACGTTTCAGAGCCTTGTGAGTCGTTTGGACCCCACTTTTTGTGGTACTTTTTGAAAAGTTAAGGTCAGGTTTTTAGGGTTGGGAAGGGGTTAAAAGTGTTGTTAGGGTTAGGGTTAGGGTTAGGGTTAGGGTTAG
>NW_024469764.1:0-41843 GCF_017976425.1 Toxotes jaculatrix
TCTCTGTGTGTCTGGGACACAGCGTGTGCCCCGAAAATGCCACACAGTACAAATCACAGAAACATACTTGAAAACTCTGCAAAATGCTTCTTCTAATGTAAAATAGTGTTTCCATGCTGGAAACAGTCTTATTTTGACGCCAGCAACATATTTTAGACACACCGTTCATTTCAGCACTAACTGACAGAAACTTGCCGTTTTAAGCGTTTCCAGCCATTCTCTGTGTGTCTGGGACACAGCGTGTGCCCCGAAAATGCCACACAGTACAAATCACAGAAACATACTTGAAAACTCTGCAAAATGCTTCGTCTAATGTAAAATAGTGTTTCCATGCTGGAAACAGTCTTATTTTGACGCCAGCAACATATTTGATACAAAGCTTTCATTTCAGCTCAAACGGTAAAATTGGACCGTTCCTGGCCATTTGAGACTGTTTTTCACAACGTTTGCCCTGAAAGTGCCAGGTACTACAGATGAAAAGAAACACACGGGAAAACTCTGCAAAATGCTTCTTCTAATGTAAAATAGTGTTTCCATGCTGGAAACAGTCTTATTTTGACGCCAGCAACATATTTTAGACACACCGTTCATTTCAGCACTAACTGACAGAAACTTGCCGTTTTAAGCGTTTCCAGCCATTCTCTGTGTGTCTGGGACACAGCGTGTGCCCGAAAATGCCACACAGTACAAATCACAGAAACACACGGGAAAACTCTGCAAAATGCTTCTTCTAATGTAAAATAGTGTTTCCATGCTGGAAACAGTCTTATTTTGACGCCAGCAACATATTTTAGACACACCGTTCATTTCAGCACTAACTGACAGAAACTTGCCGTTTTAAGCGTTTCCAGCCATTCTCTGTGTGTCTGGGACACAGCGTGTGCCCCGAAAATGCCACACAGTACAAATCACAGAAACATACTTGAAAACTCTGCAAAATGCTTCTTCTAATGTAAAATAGTGTTTCCATGCTGGAAACAGTCTTATTTTGACGCCAGCAACATATTTGATACAAAGCTGTCATTTCAGCTCAAACGGTAAAATTGGACCGTTCCTGGCCATTTGAGACTGTTTTTCACAACGTTTGCCCTGAAAGTGCCAGGTACTGCAGATGAAAGAAACACACGGGAAAACTCAGCAAAATGCTTCTTCTAATGTAAAATAGTGTTTCCATGCTGGAAACAGTCTTATTTTGACGCCAGCAACATATTTTTAGACACACCGTTCATTTCAGCACTAACTGACAGAAACTTGCCGTTTTAAGCGTTTCCAGCCATTCTCTGTGTGTCTGGGACACAGCGTGTGCCCCGAAAATGCCACACAGTACAAATCACAGAAACATACTTGAAAACTCTGCAAAATGCTTCTTCTAATGTAAAATAGTGTTTCCATGCTGGAAACAGTCTTATTTTGACGCCGAGCAACATATTTTAGACACACCGTTCATTTCAGCACTAACTGACAGAAACTTGCCGTTTTAAGCGTTTCCAGCCATTCTCTGTGTGTCTGGGACACAGCGTGTGCCCCGAAAATGCCACACAGTACAAATCACAGAAACATACTTGAAACTCTGCAAAATGCTTCTTCTAATGTAAAATAGTGTTTCCATGCTGGAAACAGTCTTATTTTGACGCCAGCAACATATTTGATACAAAGTGTCATTTCAGCTCAAACGGTAAAATTGGACCGTTCCTGGCCATTTGAGACTGTTTTTCACAACGTTTGCCCTGAAAGTGCCAGGTACTGCAGATGAAAGAAACACACGGGAAAACTCTGCAAAATGCTTCTTCTAATGTAAAATAGTGTTTCCATGCTGGAAACAGTCTTATTTTGACGCCAGCAACATATTTGATACAAAGCTGTCATTTCAGCTCAAACGGTAAAATTGGACCGTTCCTGGCCATTTGAGACTGTTTTTCACAACGTTTGCCCTGAAAGTGCCAGGTACTGCAGATGAAAGAAACACACGGGGAAACTCAGCAAAATGCTTCTTCTAATGTAAAATAGTGTTTCCATGCTGGAAACAGTCTTATTTTGACGCCAGCAACATATTTTAGACACACCGTTCATTTCAGCACTAACTGACAGAAACTTGCCGTTTTAAGCGTTTCCAGCCATTCTCTGTGTGTCTGGGACACAGCGTGTGCCCCGAAAATGCCACACAGTACAAATCACAGAAACATACTTGAAAACTCTGCAAAATGCTTCTTCTAATGTAAAAATAGTGTTTCCATGCTGGAAACAGTCTTATTTTGACGCCAGCAACATATTTGATACAAAGCTGTCATTTCAGCTCAAACGGTAAAATTGGACCGTTCCTGGCCATTTGAGACTGTTTTTCACAACGTTTGCCCTGAAAGTGCCAAGTACTGCAGATGAAAGAAACACACGGGAAAACTCAGCAAAATGCTTCTTCTAATGTAAAATAGTGTTTCCATGCTGGAAACAGTCTTATTTTGACGCCAGCAACATATTTTAGACACACCGTTCATTTCAGCACTAACTGACAGAAACTTGCCGTTTTAAGCGTTTCCAGCCATTCTCTGTGTGTCTGGGACACAGCGTGTGCCCCGAAAATGCCACACAGTACAAATCACAGAAACATACTTGAAAACTCTGCAAAATGCTTCTTCTAATGTAAAATAGTGTTTCCATGCTGGAAACAGTCTTATTTTGACGCCAGCAACATATTTTAGACACACCGTTCATTTCAGCACTAACTGACAGAAACTTGCCGTTTTAAGCGT
Organism: Toxotes jaculatrix; assembly: GCF_017976425.1. Taxonomy (NCBI): domain Eukaryota; kingdom Metazoa; phylum Chordata; class Actinopteri; family Toxotidae; genus Toxotes; species Toxotes jaculatrix. The sequence continues at coordinate 2,748 of NW_024469764.1, forward strand.
TTCCAGCCATTCTCTGTGTGTCTGGGACACAGCGTGTGCCCCGAAATGCCACACAGTACAAATCACAGAAACATACTTGAAAACTCTGCAAAATGCTTCTTCTAATGTAAAATAGTGTTTCCATGCTGGAAACAGTCTTATTTTGACGCCAGCAACATATTTGATACAAAGCTGTCATTTCAGCTCAAACGGTAAAATTGGACCGTTCCTGGCCATTTGAGACTGTTTTTCACAACGTTTGCCCTGAAAGTGCCAAGTACTGCAGATGAAAGAAACACACGGGAAAACTCAGCAAAATGCTTCTTCTAATGTAAAATAGTGTTTCCATGCTGGAAACAGTCTTATTTTGACGCCAGCAACATATTTTAGACACACCGTTCATTTTCAGCACTAACTGACAGAAACTTGCCGTTTTAAGCGTTTCCAGCCATTCTCTGTGTGTCTGGGACACAGCGTGTGCCCCGAAAATGCCACACAGTACAAATCACAGAAACATACTTGAAAACTCTGCAAAATGCTTCTTCTAATGTAAAATAGTGTTTCCATGCTGGAAACAGTCTTATTTTGACGCCAGCAACATATTTGATACAAAGCTGTCATTTCAGCTCAAACGGTAAAATTGGACCGTTCCTGGCCATTTGAGACTGTTTTTCACAACGTTTGCCCTGAAAGTGCCAGGTACTGCAGATGAAAGAAACACACGGGAAAAACTCTGCAAAATGCTTCTTCTAATGTAAAATAGTGTTTCCATGCTGGAAACAGTCTTATTTTGACGCCAGCAACATATTTGATACAAAGCTGTCATTTCAGCTCAAACGGTAAAATTGGACCGTTCCTGGCCATTTGAGACTGTTTTTCACCACGTTTGCCCTGAAAGTGCCAGGTACTGCAGATGAAAGAAACACACGGGAAAACTCAGCAAAATGCTTCTTCTAATGTAAAATAGTGTTTCCATGCTGGAAACAGTCTTATTTTGACGCCAGCAACATATTTTAGACACACCGTTCATTTCAGCACTAACTGACAGAAACTTGCCGTTTTAAGCGTTTCCAGCCATTCTCTGTGTGTCTGGGACACAGCGTGTGCCCCGAAAATGCCACACAGTACAAATCACAGAAACATACTTGAAAACTCTGCAAAATGCTTCTTCTAATGTAAAATAGTGTTTCCATGCTGGAAACAGTCTTATTTTGACGCCAGCAACATATTTGATACAAAGCTGTCATTTCAGCTCAAACGGTAAAATTGGACCGTTCCTGGCCATTTGAGACTGTTTTTCACAACGTTTGCCCTGAAAGTGCCAAGTACTGCAGATGAAAGAAACACACGGGAAAACTCAGCAAAATGCTTCTTCTAATGTAAAATAGTGTTTCCATGCTGGAAACAGTCTTATTTTGACGCCAGCAACATATTTTAGACACACCGTTCATTTCAGCACTAACTGACAGAAACTTGCCGTTTTAAGCGTTTCCAGCCATTCTCTGTGTGTCTGGACACAGCGTGTGCCCCGAAAATGCCACACAGTACAAATCACAGAAACATACTTGAAAACTCTGCAAAATGCTTCTTCTAATGTAAAATAGTGTTTCCATGCTGGAAACAGTCTTATTTTGACGCCAGCAACATATTTTAGACACACCGTTCATTTCAGCACTAACTGACAGAAACTTGCCGTTTTAAGCGTTTTCCAGCCATTCTCTGTGTGTCTGGGACACAGCGTGTGCCCCGAAAATGCCACACAGTACAAAATCACAGAAACATACTTGAAAACTCTGCAAAATGCTTCTTCTAATGTAAAATAGTGTTTCCATGCTGGAAACAGTCTTATTTTGACGCCAGCAACATATTTGATACAAAGCTGTCATTTCAGCTCAAACGGTAAAATTGGACCGTTCCTGGCCATTTGAGACTGTTTTTCACAACGTTTGCCCTGAAAGTGCCAAGTACTGCAGATGAAAGAAACACACGGGAAAACTCAGCAAAATGCTTCTTCTAATGTAAAATAGTGTTTCCATGCTGGAAACAGTCTTATTTTGACGCCAGCAACATATTTTAGACACACCGTTCATTTCAGCACTAACTGACAGAAACTTGCCGTTTTAAGCGTTTCCAGCCATTCTCTGTGTGTCTGGGACACAGCGTGTGCCCCGAAAATGCCACACAGTACAAATCACAGAAACATACTTGAAAACTCTGCAAAATGCTTCTTCTAATGTAAAATAGTGTTTCCATGCTGGAAACAGTCTTATTTTGACGCCAGCAACATATTTTAGACACACCGTTCATTTCAGCACTAACTGACAGAAACTTGCCGTTTTAAGCGTTTCCAGCCATTCTCTGTGTGTCTGGGACACAGCGTGTGCCCCGAAAAATGCCACACAGTACAAATCACAGAAACATACTTGAAAACTCTGCAAAATGCTTCTTCTAATGTAAAATAGTGTTTCCATGCTGGAAACCAGTCTTATTTTGACGCCAGCAACATATTTGATACAAAGCTGTCATTTCAGCTCAAACGGTAAAATTGGACCGTTCCTGGCCATTTGAGACTGTTTTTCACAACGTTTGCCCTGAAAGTGCCAGGTACTGCAGATGAAAGAAACACACGGGAAAACTCAGCAAAATGCTTCTTCTAATGTAAAATAGTGTTTCCATGCTGGAAACAGTCTTATTTTGACGCCAGCAACATATTTTAGACACACCGTTCATTTCAGCACTAACTGACAGAAACTTGCCGTTTTAAGCGTTTCCAGCCATTCTCTGTGTGTCTGGGACACAGCGTGTGCCCGAAAATGCCACACAGTACAAATCACAGAAACATACTTGAAAACTCTGCAAAATGCTTCTTCTAATGTAAAATAGTGTTTCCATGCTGGAAACAGTCTTATTTTGACGCCAGCAACATATTTGATACAAAGCTGTCATTTCAGCTCAAACGGTAAAATTGGACCGTTCCTGGCCATTTGAGACTGTTTTTCACAACGTTTGCCCTGAAAGTGCCAGGTACTGCAGATGAAAGAAACACACGGGAAAACTCAGCAAAATGCTTCTTCTAATGTAAAATAGTGTTTCCATGCTGGAAACAGTCTTATTTTGACGCCAGCAACATATTTTAGACACACCGTTCATTTCAGCACTAACTGACAGAAACTTGCCGTTTTTAAGCGTTTCCAGCCATTCTCTGTGTGTCTGGGACACAGCGTGTGCCCCGAAAATGCCACACAGTACAAATCACAGAAACATACTTGAAAACTCTGCAAAATGCTTCTTCTAATGTAAAATAGTGTTTCCATGCTGGAAACAGTCTTATTTTGACGCCAGCAACATATTTTAGACACACCGTTCATTTCAGCACTAACTGACAGAAACTTGCCGTTTTAAGCGTTTCCAGCCATTCTCTGTGTGTCTGGGACACAGCGTGTGCCCCGAAAAATGCCACACAGTACAAATCACAGAAACATACTTGAAAACTCTGCAAAATGCTTCGTCTAATGTAAAATAGTGTTTCCATGCTGGAAACAGTCTTATTTTGACGCCAGCAACATATTTGATACAAAGCTTTCATTTCAGCTCAAACGGTAAAATTGGACCGTTCCTGGCCATTTGAGACTGTTTTTTCACAACGTTTGCCCTGAAAGTGCCAGGTACTACAGATGAAAGAAACACACGGGAAAACTCTGCAAAATGCTTCTTCTAATGTAAAATAGTGTTTCCATGCTGGAAACAGTCTTATTTTGACGCCAGCAACATATTTTAGACACACCGTTCATTTCAGCACTAACTGACAGAAACTTGCCGTTTTAAGCGTTTCCAGCCATTCTCTGTGTGTCTGGGACACAGCGTGTGCCCCGAAAATGCCACACAGTACAAATCACAGAAACACACGGGAAAACTCTGCAAAATGCTTCTTCTAATGTAAAATAGTGTTTCCATGCTGGAAACAGTCTTATTTTGACGCCAGCAACATATTTTAGACACACCGTTCATTTCAGCACTAACTGACAGAAACTTGCCGTTTTAAGCGTTTCCAGCCATTCTCTGTGTGTCTGGGACACAGCGTGTGCCCCGAAAATGCCACACAGTACAAATCACAGAAACATACTTGAAAACTCTGCAAAATGCTTCTTCTAATGTAAAATAGTGTTTCCATGCTGGAAACAGTCTTATTTTGACGCCAGCAACATATTTGATACAAAGCTGTCATTTCAGCTCAAACGGTAAAATTGGACCGTTCCTGGCCATTTGAGACTGTTTTTCACAACGTTTGCCCTGAAAGTGCCAGGTACTGCAGATGAAAGAAACACACGGGAAAACTCAGCAAAATGCTTCTTCTAATGTAAAATAGTGTTTCCATGCTGGAAACAGTCTTATTTTGACGCCAGCAACATATTTTAGACACCACCGTTCATTTCAGCACTAACTGACAGAAACTTGCCGTTTTAAGCGTTTCCAGCCATTCTCTGTGTGTCTGGGACACAGCGTGTGCCCCGAAAATGCCACACAGTACAAATCACAGAAACATACTTGAAAACTCTGCAAAATGCTTCTTCTAATGTAAAATAGTGTTTCCATGCTGGAAACAGTCTTATTTTGACGCCAGCAACATATTTGATACAAAGCTGTCATTTCAGCTCAAACGGTAAAATTGGACCGTTCCTGGCCATTTGAGACTGTTTTTCACAACGTTTGCCCTGAAAGTGCCAAGTACTGCAGATGAAAGAAACACACGGGAAAACTCAGCAAAATGCTTCTTCTAATGTAAAATAGTGTTTCCATGCTGGAAACAGTCTTATTTTGACGCCAGCAACATATTTTAGACACACCGTTCATTTCAGCACTAACTGACAGAAACTTGCCGTTTTAAGCGTTTCCAGCCATTCTCTGTGTGTCTGGGACACAGCGTGTGCCCCGAAAATGCCACACAGTACAAATCACAGAAACATACTTGAAAACTCTGCAAAATGCTTCTTCTAATGTAAAATAGTGTTTCCATGCTGGAAACAGTCTTATTTTGACGCCAGCAACATATTTTAGACACACCCGTTCATTTCAGCACTAACTGACAGAAACTTGCCGTTTTAAGCGTTTCCAGCCATTCTCTGTGTGTCTGGGACACAGCGTGTGCCCCGAAAATGCCACACAGTACAAATCACAGAAACATACTTGAAAACTCTGCAAAATGCTTCTTCTAATGTAAAATAGTGTTTCCATGCTGGAAACAGTCTTATTTTGACGCCAGCAACATATTTGATACAAAGCTGTCATTTCAGCTCAAACGGTAAAATTGGACCGTCCTGGCCATTTGAGACTGTTTTTCACAACGTTTGCCCTGAAAGTGCCAAGTACTGCAGATGAAAGAAACACACGGGAAAACTCAGCAAAATGCTTCTTCTAATGTAAAATAGTGTTTCCATGCTGGAAACAGTCTTATTTTGACGCCAGCAACATATTTTAGACACACCGTTCATTTCAGCACTAACTGACAGAAACTTGCCGTTTTAAGCGTTTCCAGCCATTCTCTGTGTGTCTGGGACACAGCGTGTGCCCCGAAAATGCCACACAGTACAAATCACAGAAACATACTTGAAAACTCTGCAAAATGCTTCTTCTAATGTAAAATAGTGTTTCCATGCTGGAAACAGTCTTATTTTGACGCCAGCAACATATTTGATACAAAGCTGTCATTTCAGCTCAAACGGTAAAATTGGACCGTTCCTGGCCATTTGAGACTGTTTTTCACAACGTTTGGCCCTGAAAGTGCCAGGTACTGCAGATGAAAGAAACACACGGGAAAACTCTGCAAAATGCTTCTTCTAATGTAAAATAGTGTTTCCATGCTGGAAACAGTCTTATTTTGACGCCAGCAACATATTTGATACAAAGCTGTCATTTCAGCTCAAACGGTAAAATTGGACCGTTCCTGGCCATTTGAGACTGTTTTTCACAACGTTTGCCCTGAAAGTGCCAGGTACTGCAGATGAAAGAAACACACGGGAAAACTCAGCAAAATGCTTCTTCTAATGTAAAATAGTGTTTCCATGCTGGAAACAGTCTTATTTTGACGCCAGCAACATATTTTAGACACACCGTTCATTTCAGCACTAACTGACAGAAACTTGCCGTTTTAAGCGTTTCCAGCCATTCTCTGTGTGTCTGGGACACAGCGTGTGCCCCCGAAAATGCCACACAGTACAAATCACAGAAACATACTTGAAAACTCTGCAAAATGCTTCTTCTAATGTAAAATAGTGTTTCCATGCTGGAAACAGTCTTATTTTGACGCCAGCAACATATTTGATACAAAGCTGTCATTTCAGCTCAAACGGTAAAATTGGACCGTTCCTGGCCATTTGAGACTGTTTTTCACAACGTTTGCCCTGAAAGTGCCAAGTACTGCAGATGAAAGAAACACACGGGAAAACTCAGCAAAATGCTTCTTCTAATGTAAAATAGTGTTTCCATGCTGGAAACAGTCTTATTTTGACGCCAGCAACATATTTTAGACACACCGTTCATTTCAGCACTAACTGACAGAAACTTGCCGTTTTAAGCGTTTCCAGCCATTCTCTGTGTGTCTGGGACACAGCGTGTGCCCCGAAAATGCCACACAGTACAAATCACAGAAACATACTTGAAAACTCTGCAAAATGCTTCTTCTAATGTAAAATAGTGTTTCCATGCTGGAAACAGTCTTATTTGACGCCAGCAACATATTTTAGACACACCGTTCATTTCAGCACTAACTGACAGAAACTTGCCGTTTTAAGCGTTTCCAGCCATTCTCTGTGTGTCTGGGACACAGCGTGTGCCCCGAAAATGCCACACAGTACAAATCACAGAAACATACTTGAAAACTCTGCAAAATGCTTCGTCTAATGTAAAATAGTGTTTCCATGCTGGAAACAGTCTTATTTTGACGCCAGCAACATATTTGATACAAAGCTTTCATTTCAGCTCAAACGGTAAAATTGGACCGTTCCTGGCCATTTGAGACTGTTTTTCACAACGTTTGCCCTGAAAGTGCCAGGTACTACAGATGAAAGAAACACACGGGAAAACTCTGCAAAATGCTTCTTCTAATGTAAAATAGTGTTTCCATGCTGGAAACAGTCTTATTTTGACGCCAGCAACATATTTTAGACACACCGTTCATTTCAGCACTAACTGACAGAAACTTGCCGTTTTAAGCGTTTCCAGCCATTCTCTGTGTGTCTGGGACACAGCGTGTGCCCCGAAAATGCCACACAGTACAAATCACAGAAACACACGGGAAAACTCTGCAAAATGCTTCTTCTAATGTAAAATAGTGTTTCCATGCTGGAAACAGTCTTATTTTGACGCCAGCAACATATTTTAGACACACCGTTCATTTCAGCACTAACTGACAGAAACTTGCCGTTTTAAGCGTTTCCAGCCATTCTCTGTGTGTCTGGGACACAGCGTGTGCCCCGAAAATGCCACACAGTACAAATCACAGAAACATACTTGAAAACTCTGCAAAATGCTTCTTCTAATGTAAAATAGTGTTTCCATGCTGGAAACAGTCTTATTTTGACGCCAGCAACATATTTGATACAAAGCTGTCATTTCAGCTCAAACGGTAAAATTGGACCGTTCCTGGCCATTTGAGACTGTTTTTCACAACGTTTGCCCTGAAAGTGCCAGGTACTGCAGATGAAAGAAACACACGGGAAAACTCAGCAAAATGCTTCTTCTAATGTAAAATAGTGTTTCCATGCTGGAAACAGTCTTATTTTGACGCCAGCAACATATTTTAGACACACCGTTCATTTCAGCACTAACTGACAGAAACTTGCCGTTTTAAGCGTTTCCAGCCATTCTCTGTGTGTCTGGGACACAGCGTGTGCCCCGAAAATGCCACACAGTACAAATCACAGAAACATACTTGAAAACTCTGCAAAATGCTTCTTCTAATGTAAAATAGTGTTTCCATGCTGGAAACAGTCTTATTTTGACGCCAGCAACATATTTTAGACACACCGTTCATTTCAGCACTAACTGACAGAAACTTGCCGTTTTAAGCGTTTCCAGCCATTCTCTGTGTGTCTGGGACACAGCGTGTGCCCCGAAAATGCCACACAGTACAAATCACAGAAACATACTTGAAAACTCTGCAAAATGCTTCTTCTAATGTAAAATAGTGTTTCCATGCTGGAAACAGTCTTATTTTGACGCCAGCAACATATTTGATACAAAGTGTCATTTCAGCTCAAACGGTAAAATTGGACCGTTCCTGGCCATTTGAGACTGTTTTTCACAACGTTTGCCCTGAAAGTGCCAGGTACTGCAGATGAAAGAAACACACGGGAAAACTCTGCAAAATGCTTCTTCTAATGTAAAATAGTGTTTCCATGCTGGAAACAGTCTTATTTTGACGCCAGCAACATATTTGATACAAAGCTGTCATTTCAGCTCAAACGGTAAAATTGGACCGTTCCTGGCCATTTGAGACTGTTTTTCACAACGTTTGCCCTGAAAGTGCCAGGTACTGCAGATGAAAGAAACACACGGGAAAAACTCAGCAAAATGCTTCTTCTAATGTAAAATAGTGTTTCCATGCTGGAAACAGTCTTATTTTGACGCCAGCAACATATTTTAGACACACCGTTCATTTCAGCACTAACTGACAGAAACTTGCCGTTTTAAGCGTTTCCAGCCATTCTCTGTGTGTCTGGGACACAGCGTGTGCCCCGAAAAATGCCACACAGTACAAATCACAGAAACATACTTGAAAACTCTGCAAAATGCTTCTTCTAATGTAAAATAGTGTTTCCATGCTGGAAACAGTCTTATTTTGACGCCAGCAACATATTTGATACAAAGCTGTCATTTCAGCTCAAACGGTAAAATTGGACGTTCCTGGCCATTTGAGACTGTTTTTCACAACGTTTGCCCTGAAAGTGCCAAGTACTGCAGATGAAAGAAACACACGGGAAAACTCAGCAAAATGCTTCTTCTAATGTAAAATAGTGTTTCCATGCTGGAAACAGTCTTATTTTGACGCCAGCAACATATTTTAGACACACCCGTTCATTTCAGCACTAACTGACAGAAACTTGCCGTTTTAAGCGTTTCCAGCCATTCTCTGTGTGTCTGGGACACAGCGTGTGCCCCGAAAATGCCACACAGTACAAATCACAGAAACATACTTGAAAACTCTGCAAAATGCTTCTTCTAATGTAAAATAGTGTTTCCATGCTGGAAACAGTCTTATTTTGACGCCAGCAACATATTTTAGACACACCGTTCATTTCAGCACTAACTGACAGAAACTTGCCGTTTTAAGCGTTTCCAGCCATTCTCTGTGTGTCTGGGACACAGCGTGTGCCCCGAAAATGCCACACAGTACAAATCACAGAAACATACTTGAAAACTCTGCAAAATGCTTCTTCTAATGTAAAATAGTGTTTCCATGCTGGAAACAGTCTTATTTTGACGCCAGCAACATATTTGATACAAAGCTGTCATTTCAGCTCAAACGGTAAAATTGGACCGTTCCTGGCCATTTGAGACTGTTTTTCACAACGTTTGCCCTGAAAGTGCCAAGTACTGCAGATGAAAGAAACACACGGGAAAACTCAGCAAAATGCTTCTTCTAATGTAAAATAGTGTTTCCATGCTGGAAACAGTCTTATTTTGACGCCAGCAACATATTTTAGACACACCCGTTCATTTCAGCACTAACTGACAGAAACTTGCCGTTTTAAGCGTTTCCAGCCATTCTCTGTGTGTCTGGGACACAGCGTGTGCCCCGAAAATGCCACACAGTACAAATCACAGAAACATACTTGAAAACTCTGCAAAATGCTTCTTCTAATGTAAAATAGTGTTTCCATGCTGGAAACAGTCTTATTTTGACGCCAGCAACATATTTGATACAAAGCTGTCATTTCAGCTCAAACGGTAAAATTGGACCGTTCCTGGCCATTTGAGACTGTTTTTCACAACGTTTGCCCTGAAAGTGCCAGGTACTGCAGATGAAAGAAACACACGGGAAAACTCTGCAAAATGCTTCTTCTAATGTAAAATAGTGTTTCCATGCTGGAAACAGTCTTATTTTGACGCCAGCAACATATTTGATACAAAGCTGTCATTTCAGCTCAAAACGGTAAAATTGGACCGTTCCTGGCCATTTGAGACTGTTTTTCACCACGTTTGCCCTGAAAGTGCCAGGTACTGCAGATGAAAGAAACACACGGGAAAACTCAGCAAAATGCTTCTTCTAATGTAAAATAGTGTTTCCATGCTGGAAACAGTCTTATTTTGACGCCAGCAACATATTTTAGACACACCGTTCATTTCAGCACTAACTGACAGAAACTTGCCGTTTTAAGCGTTTCCAGCCATTCTCTGTGTGTCTGGGACACAGCGTGTGCCCCGAAAATGCCACACAGTACAAATCACAGAAACATACTTGAAAACTCTGCAAAATGCTTCTTCTAATGTAAAATAGTGTTTCCATGCTGGAAACAGTCTTATTTTGACGCCAGCAACATATTTGATACAAAGCTGTCATTTCAGCTCAAACGGTAAAATTGGACCGTTCCTGGCCATTTGAGACTGTTTTTCACAACGTTTGCCCTGAAAGTGCCAAGTACTGCAGATGAAAGAAACACACGGGAAAACTCAGCAAAATGCTTCTTCTAATGTAAAATAGTGTTTCCATGCTGGAAACAGTCTTATTTTGACGCCAGCAACATATTTTAGACACACCGTTCATTTCAGCACTAACTGACAGAAACTTGCCGTTTTAAGCGTTTCCAGCCATTCTCTGTGTGTCTGGGACACAGCGTGTGCCCCGAAAATGCCACACAGTACAAATCACAGAAACATACTTGAAAACTCTGCAAAATGCTTCTTCTAATGTAAAATAGTGTTTCCATGCTGGAAACAGTCTTATTTTGACGCCAGCAACATATTTTAGACACACCGTTCATTTCAGCACTAACTGACAGAAACTTGCCGTTTTAAGCGTTTCCAGCCATTCTCTGTGTGTCTGGGACACAGCGTGTGCCCCGAAAATGCCACACAGTACAAATCACAGAAACATACTTGAAAACTCTGCAAAATGCTTCTTCTAATGTAAAATAGTGTTTCCATGCTGGAAACAGTCTTATTTTGACGCCAGCAACATATTTGATACAAAGCTGTCATTTCAGCTCAAACGGTAAAATTGGACCGTTCCTGGCCATTTGAGACTGTTTTTCACAACGTTTGCCCTGAAAGTGCCAAGTACTGCAGATGAAAGAAACACACGGGAAAACTCAGCAAAATGCTTCTTCTAATGTAAAATAGTGTTTCCATGCTGGAAACAGTCTTATTTTGACGCCAGCAACATATTTTAGACACACCGTTCATTTCAGCACTAACTGACAGAAACTTGCCGTTTTAAGCGTTTCCAGCCATTCTCTGTGTGTCTGGGACACAGCGTGTGCCCCGAAAATGCCACACAGTACAAATCACAGAAACATACTTGAAAACTCTGCAAAATGCTTCTTCTAATGTAAAATAGTGTTTCCATGCTGGAAACAGTCTTATTTTGACGCCAGCAACATATTTTAGACACACCGTTCATTTCAGCACTAACTGACAGAAACTTGCCGTTTTAAGCGTTTCCAGCCATTCTCTGTGTGTCTGGGACACAGCGTGTGCCCCGAAAATGCCACACAGTACAAATCACAGAAACATACTTGAAAACTCTGCAAAATGCTTCTTCTAATGTAAAATAGTGTTTCCATGCTGGAAACAGTCTTATTTTGACGCCAGCAACATATTTGATACAAAGCTGTCATTTCAGCTCAAACGGTAAAATTGGACCGTTCCTGGCCATTTGAGACTGTTTTTCACAACGTTTGCCCTGAAAGTGCCAAGTACTGCAGATGAAAGAAACACACGGGAAAACTCAGCAAAATGCTTCTTCTAATGTAAAATAGTGTTTCCATGCTGGAAACAGTCTTATTTTGACGCCAGCAACATATTTGATACAAAGCTTTCATTTCAGCTCAAACGGTAAAATTGGACCGTTCCTGGCCATGTGAGACTGTTTTTCACAACGTTTGCCCTGAAAGTGCCAGGTACTGCAGATGAAAGAAACACACGGGAAAACTCTGCAAAATGCTTCTTCTAATGTAAAATAGTGTTTCCATGCTGGAAACAGTCTTATTTTGACGCCAGCAACATATTTGATACAAAGCTGTCATTTCAGCTCAAACGGTAAAATTGGACCGTTCCTGGCCATTTGAGACTGTTTTTCACAACGTTTGCCCTGAAAGTGCCAGGTACTGCAGATGAAAGAAACATACGGGAAAACTCAGCAAAATGCTTCTTCTAATGTAAAATAGTGTTTCCATGCTGGAAACAGTCTTATTTTGACGACAGCAACATATTTTAGACACACCGTTCATTTCAGCACTAACTGACAGAAACTTGCCGTTTCAAGCGTTTCCAGCCATTCTCTGTGTGTCTGGGACACAGCGTGTGCCCCGAAAATGCCACACAGTACAAATCACAGAAACATACTTGAAAACTCAGCAAAATGCTTCTTCTAATGTAAAATAGTGTTTCCATGCTGGAAACAGTCTTATTTTGACGCCAGCAACATATTTTAGACACACCGTTCATTTCAGCACTAACTGACAGAAACTTGCCGTTTTAAGCGTTTCCAGCCATTCTCTGTGTGTCTGGGACACAGCGTGTGCCCCGAAAATGCCACACAGTACAAATCACAGAAACATACTTGAAAACTCTGCAAAATGCTTCTTCTAATGTAAAATAGTGTTTCCATGCTGGAAACAGTCTTATTTTGACGCCAGCAACATATTTGATACAAAGCTTTCATTTCAGCTCAAACGGTAAAATTGGACCGTTCCTGGCCATGTGAGACTGTTTTTCACAACGTTTGCCCTGAAAGTGCCAGGTACTGCAGATGAAAGAAACACACGGGAAAACTCTGCAAAATGCTTCTTCTAATGTAAAATAGTGTTTCCATGCTGGAAACAGTCTTATTTTGACGCCAGCAACATATTTTAGACACACCGTTCATTTCAGCACTAACTGACAGAAACTTGCCGTTTTAAGCGTTTCCAGCCATTCTCTGTGTGTCTGGGACACAGCGTGTGCCCCGAAAATGCCACACAGTACAAATCACAGAAACATACTTGAAAACTCTGCAAAATGCTTCTTCTAATGTAAAATAGTGTTTCCATGCTGGAAACAGTCTTATTTTGACGCCAGCAACATATTTTAGACACACCGTTCATTTCAGCACTAACTGACAGAAACTTGCCGTTTTAAGCGTTTCCAGCCATTCTCTGTGTGTCTGGGACACAGCGTGTGCCCCGAAAATGCCACACAGTACAAATCACAGAAACATACTTGAAAACTCTGCAAAATGCTTCTTCTAATGTAAAATAGTGTTTCCATGCTGGAAACAGTCTTATTTTGACGCCAGCAACATATTTGATACAAAGCTGTCATTTCAGCTCAAACGGTAAAATTGGACCGTTCCTGGCCATTTGAGACTGTTTTTCACAACGTTTGCCCTGAAAGTGCCAGGTACTGCAGATGAAAGAAACACACGGGAAAACTCAGCAAAATGCTTCTTCTAATGTAAAATAGTGTTTCCATGCTGGAAACAGTCTTATTTTGACGCCAGCAACATATTTTAGACACACCCGTTCATTTCAGCACTAACTGACAGAAACTTGCCGTTTTAAGCGTTTCCAGCCATTCTCTGTGTGTCTGGGACACAGCGTGTGCCCCGAAAATGCCACACAGTACAAATCACAGAAACATACTTGAAAACTCTGCAAAATGCTTCTTCTAATGTAAAATAGTGTTTCCATGCTGGAAACAGTCTTATTTTGACGCCAGCAACATATTTGATACAAAGCTTTCATTTCAGCTCAAACGGTAAAATTGGACCGTTCCTGGCCATGTGAGACTGTTTTTCACAACGTTTGCCCTGAAAGTGCCAGGTACTGCAGATGAAAGAAACACACGGGAAAACTCTGCAAAATGCTTCTTCTAATGTAAAATAGTGTTTCCATGCTGGAAACAGTCTTATTTTGACGCCAGCAACATATTTGATACAAAGCTGTCATTTCAGCTCAAACGGTAAAATTGGACCGTTCCTGGCCATTTGAGACTGTTTTTCACAACGTTTGCCCTGAAAGTGCCAGGTACTGCAGATGAAAGAAACACACGGGAAAACTCAGCAAAATGCTTCTTCTAATGTAAAATAGTGTTTCCATGCTGGAAACAGTCTTATTTTGACGCCAGCAACATATTTTAGACACACCGTTCATTTCAGCACTAACTGACAGAAACTTGCCGTTTTAAGCGTTTCCAGCCATTCTCTGTGTGTCTGGGACACAGCGTGTGCCCCGAAAATGCCACACAGTACAAATCACAGAAACATACTTGAAAACTCTGCAAAATGCTTCTTCTAATGTAAAATAGTGTTTCCATGCTGGAAACAGTCTTATTTTGACGCCAGCAACATATTTTAGACACACCGTTCATTTCAGCACTAACTGACAGAAACTTGCCGTTTTAAGCGTTTCCAGCCATTCTCTGTGTGTCTGGGACACAGCGTGTGCCCCGAAAATGCCACACAGTACAAATCACAGAAACATACTTGAAAACTCTGCAAAATGCTTCTTCTAATGTAAAATAGTGTTTCCATGCTGGAAACAGTCTTATTTTGACGCCAGCAACATATTTTAGACACACCGTTCATTTCAGCACTAACTGACAGAAACTTGCCGTTTTAAGCGTTTCCAGCCATTCTCTGTGTGTCTGGGACACAGCGTGTGCCCCGAAAATGCCACACAGTACAAATCACAGAAACATACTTGAAAACTCTGCAAAATGCTTCTTCTAATGTAAAATAGTGTTTCCATGCTGGAAACAGTCTTATTTTGACGCCAGCAACATATTTGATACAAAGCTGTCATTTCAGCTCAAACGGTAAAATTGGACCGTTCCTGGCCATTTGAGACTGTTTTTCACAACGTTTGCCCTGAAAGTGCCAGGTACTGCAGATGAAAGAAACACACGGGAAAACTCAGCAAAATGCTTCTTCTAATGTAAAATAGTGTTTCCATGCTGGAAACAGTCTTATTTTGACGCCAGCAACATATTTTAGACACACCGTTCATTTCAGCACTAACTGACAGAAACTTGCCGTTTTAAGCGTTTCCAGCCATTCTCTGTGTGTCTGGGACACAGCGTGTGCCCCGAAAATGCCACACAGTACAAATCACAGAAACATACTTGAAAACTCTGCAAAATGCTTCTTCTAATGTAAAATAGTGTTTCCATGCTGGAAACAGTCTTATTTTGACGCCAGCAACATATTTGATACAAAGCTTTCATTTCAGCTCAAACGGTAAAATTGGACCGTTCCTGGCCATGTGAGACTGTTTTTCACAACGTTTGCCCCTGAAAGTGCCAGGTACTGCAGATGAAAGAAACACACGGGAAAACTCTGCAAAATGCTTCTTCTAATGTAAAATAGTGTTTCCATGCTGGAAACAGTCTTATTTTGACGCCAGCAACATATTTGATACAAAGCTGTCATTTCAGCTCAAACGGTAAAATTGGACCGTTCCTGGCCATTTGAGACTGTTTTTCACAACGTTTGCCCTGAAAGTGCCAGGTACTGCAGATGAAAGAAACACACGGGAAAACTCAGCAAAATGCTTCTTCTAATGTAAAATAGTGTTTCCATGCTGGAAACAGTCTTATTTTGACGCCAGCAACATATTTTAGACACACCCGTTCATTTCAGCACTAACTGACAGAAACTTGCCGTTTTAAGCGTTTCCAGCCATTCTCTGTGTGTCTGGGACACAGCGTGTGCCCCGAAAATGCCACACAGTACAAATCACAGAAACATACTTGAAAACTCTGCAAAATGCTTCTTCTAATGTAAAATAGTGTTTCCATGCTGGAAACAGTCTTATTTTGACGCCAGCAACATATTTTAGACACACCGTTCATTTCAGCACTAACTGACAGAAACTTGCCGTTTTAAGCGTTTCCAGCCATTCTCTGTGTGTCTGGGACACAGCGTGTGCCCCGAAAATGCCACACAGTACAAATCACAGAAACATACTTGAAAAACTCTGCAAAATGCTTCTTCTAATGTAAAATAGTGTTTCCATGCTGGAAACAGTCTTATTTTGACGCCAGCAACATATTTTAGACACACCGTTCATTTCAGCACTAACTGACAGAAACTTGCCGTTTTAAGCGTTTCCAGCCATTCTCTGTGTGTCTGGGACACAGCGTGTGCCCCGAAAATGCCACACAGTACAAATCACAGAAACATACTTG
Organism: Toxotes jaculatrix; assembly: GCF_017976425.1. Lineage (NCBI taxonomy): Eukaryota > Metazoa > Chordata > Actinopteri > Toxotidae > Toxotes > Toxotes jaculatrix. The sequence goes on from NW_024469764.1 coordinate 19,110, forward strand.
AAAACTCTGCAAAATGCTTCTTCTAATGTAAAATAGTGTTTCCATGCTGGAAACAGTCTTATTTTGACGCCAGCAACATATTTTAGACACACCGTTCATTTCAGCACTAACTGACAGAAACTTGCCGTTTTAAAGCGTTTCCAGCCATTCTCTGTGTGTCTGGGACACAGCGTGTGCCCCGAAAATGCCACACAGTACAAATCACAGAAACACACGGGAAAACTCTGCAAAATGCTTCTTCTAATGTAAAATAGTGTTTCCATGCTGGAAACAGTCTTATTTTGACGCCAGCAACATATTTTAGACACACCGTTCATTTCAGCACTAACTGACAGAAACTTGCCGTTTTAAGCGTTTCCAGCCATTCTCTGTGTGTCTGGGACACAGCGTGTGCCCCGAAAATGCCACACAGTACAAATCACAGAAACATACTTGAAAACTCTGCAAAATGCTTCTTCTAATGTAAAATAGTGTTTCCATGCTGGAAACAGTCTTATTTTGACGCCAGCAACATATTTGATACAAAGCTGTCATTTCAGCTCAAACGGTAAAATTGGACCGTTCCTGGCCATTTGAGACTGTTTTTCACAACGTTTGCCCTGAAAGTGCCAGGTACTGCAGATGAAAGAAACACACGGGAAAACTCAGCAAAATGCTTCTTCTAATGTAAAATAGTGTTTCCATGCTGGAAACAGTCTTATTTTGACGCCAGCAACATATTTTAGACACACCGTTCATTTCAGCACTAACTGACAGAAACTTGCCGGTTTAAGCGTTTCCAGCCATTCTCTGTGTGTCTGGGACACAGCGTGTGCCCCGAAAATGCCACACAGTACAAATCACAGAAACATACTTGAAAACTCTGCAAAATGCTTCTTCTAATGTACAAATCACAGAAACATACTTGAAAACTCTGCAAAATGCTTCTTCTAATGTAAAATAGTGTTTCCATGCTGGAAACAGTCTTATTTTGACGCCAGCAACATATTTGATACAAAGCTTTCATTTCAGCTCAAACGGTAAAATTGGACCGTTCCTGGCCATGTGAGACTGTTTTTCACAACGTTTGCCCTGAAAGTGCCAGGTACTGCAGATGAAAGAAACACACGGGAAAACTCTGCAAAATGCTTCTTCTAATGTAAAATAGTGTTTCCATGCTGGAAACAGTCTTATTTTGACGCCAGCAACATATTTGATACAAAGCTGTCATTTCAGCTCAAACGGTAAAATTGGACCGTTCCTGGCCATTTGAGACTGTTTTTCACAACGTTTGCCCTGAAAGTGCCAGGTACTGCAGATGAAAGAAACACACGGGAAAACTCAGCAAAATGCTTCTTCTAATGTAAAATAGTGTTTCCATGCTGGAAACAGTCTTATTTTGACGCCAGCAACATATTTTAGACACACCGTTCATTTCAGCACTAACTGACAGAAACTTGCCGTTTTAAGCGTTTCCAGCCATTCTCTGTGTGTCTGGGACACAGCGTGTGCCCCGAAAATGCCACACAGTACAAATCACAGAAACATACTTGAAAACTCTGCAAAATGCTTCTTCTAATGTAAAATAGTGTTTCCATGCTGGAAACAGTCTTATTTTGACGCCAGCAACATATTTTAGACACACCGTTCATTTCAGCACTAACTGACAGAAACTTGCCGTTTTAAGCGTTTCCAGCCATTCTCTGTGTGTCTGGGACACAGCGTGTGCCCCGAAAATGCCACACAGTACAAATCACAGAAACATACTTGAAAACTCTGCAAAATGCTTCTTCTAATGTAAAATAGTGTTTCCATGCTGGAAACAGTCTTATTTTGACGCCAGCAACATATTTGATACAAAGCTGTCATTTCAGCTCAAACGGTAAAATTGGACCGTTCCTGGCCATTTGAGACTGTTTTTCACAACGTTTGCCCTGAAAGTGCCAGGTACTGCAGATGAAAGAAAACACACGGGAAAACTCAGCAAAATGCTTCTTCTAATGTAAAATAGTGTTTCCATGCTGGAAACAGTCTTATTTTGACGCCAGCAACATATTTTAGACACACCGTTCATTTCAGCACTAACTGACTGAAACTTGCCGTTTTAAGCGTTTCCAGCCATTCTCTGTGTGTCTGGGACACAGCGTGTGCCCCGAAAATGCCACACAGTACAAATCACAGAAACATACTTGAAAACTCTGCAAAATGCTTCTTCTAATGTAAAATAGTGTTTCCATGCTGGAAACAGTCTTATTTTGACGCCAGCAACATATTTTAGACACACCGTTCATTTCAGCACTAACTGACAGAAACTTGCCGTTTTAAGCGTTTCCAGCCATTCTCTGTGTGTCTGGGACACAGCGTGTGCCCCGAAAATGCCACACAGTACAAATCACAGAAACATACTTGAAAACTCTGCAAAATGCTTCTTCTAATGTAAAATAGTGTTTCCATGCTGGAAACAGTCTTATTTTGACGCCAGCAACATATTTTAGACACACCGTTCATTTCAGCACTAACTGACAGAAACTTGCCGTTTTAAGCGTTTCCAGCCATTCTCTGTGTGTCTGGGACACAGCGTGTGCCCCGAAAATGCCACACAGTACAAATCACAGAAACATACTTGAAAACTCTGCAAAATGCTTCTTCTAATGTAAAATAGTGTTTCCATGCTGGAAACAGTCTTATTTTGACGCCAGCAACATATTTTAGACACACCGTTCATTTCAGCACTAACTGACAGAAACTTGCCGTTTTTAAGCGTTTCCAGCCATTCTCTGTGTGTCTGGGACACAGCGTGTGCCCCGAAAATGCCACACAGTACAAATCACAGAAACATACTTGAAAACTCTGCAAAATGCTTCTTCTAATGTAAAATAGTGTTTCCATGCTGGAAACAGTCTTATTTTGACGCCAGCAACATATTTTAGACACACCGTTCATTTCAGCACTAACTGACAGAAACTTGCCGTTTTAAGCGTTTCCAGCCATTCTCTGTGTGTCTGGGACACAGCGTGTGCCCCGAAAATGCCACACAGTACAAATCACAGAAACATACTTGAAAACTCTGCAAAATGCTTCTTCTAATGTAAAATAGTGTTTCCATGCTGGAAACAGTCTTATTTTGACGCCAGCAACATATTTTAGACACACCGTTCATTTCAGCACTAACTGACAGAAACTTGCCGTTTTAAGCGTTTCCAGCCATTCTCTGTGTGTCTGGGACACAGCGTGTGCCCCGAAAATGCCACACAGTACAAATCACAGAAACATACTTGAAAACTCTGCAAAATGCTTCTTCTAATGTAAAATAGTGTTTCCATGCTGGAAACAGTCTTATTTTGACGCCAGCAACATATTTTAGACACACCGTTCATTTCAGCACTAACTGACAGAAACTTGCCGTTTTAAGCGTTTCCAGCCATTCTCTGTGTGTCTGGGACACAGCGTGTGCCCCGAAAATGCCACACAGTACAAATCACAGAAACATACTTGAAAACTCTGCAAAATGCTTCTTCTAATGTAAAATAGTGTTTCCATGCTGGAAACAGTCTTATTTTGACGCCAGCAACATATTTTAGACACACCGTTCATTTCAGCACTAACTGACAGAAACTTGCCGTTTTAAGCGTTTCCAGCCATTCTCTGTGTGTCTGGGACACAGCGTGTGCCCCGAAAATGCCACACAGTACAAATCACAGAAACATACTTGAAAACTCTGCAAAATGCTTCTTCTAATGTAAAATAGTGTTTCCATGCTGGAAACAGTCTTATTTTGACGCCAGCAACATATTTTAGACACACCGTTCATTTCAGCACTAACTGACAGAAACTTGCCGTTTTAAGCGTTTCCAGCCATTCTCTGTGTGTCTGGGACACAGCGTGTGCCCCGAAAATGCCACACAGTACAAATCACAGAAACATACTTGAAAACTCTGCAAAATGCTTCTTCTAATGTAAAATAGTGTTTCCATGCTGGAAACAGTCTTATTTTGACGCCAGCAACATATTTTAGACACACCGTTCATTTCAGCACTAACTGACAGAAACTTGCCGTTTTAAGCGTTTCCAGCCATTCTCTGTGTGTCTGGGACACAGCGTGTGCCCCGAAAATGCCACACAGTACAAATCACAGAAACATACTTGAAAACTCTGCAAAATGCTTCTTCTAATGTAAAATAGTGTTTCCATGCTGGAAACAGTCTTATTTTGACGCCAGCAACATATTTTAGACACACCGTTCATTTCAGCACAAACTGACAGAAACTTGCCGTTTTAAGCGTTTCCAGCCATTCTCTGTGTGTCTGGGACACAGCGTGTGCCCCGAAAATGCCACACAGTACAAATCACAGAAACATACTTGAAAACTCTGCAAAATGCTTCTTCTAATGTAAAATAGTGTTTCCATGCTGGAAACAGTCTTATTTTGACGCCAGCAACATATTTTAGACACACCGTTCATTTCAGCACTAACTGACAGAAACTTGCCGTTTTAAGCGTTTCCAGCCATTCTCTGTGTGTCTGGGACACAGCGTGTGCCCCGAAAATGCCACACAGTACAAATCACAGAAACATACTTGAAAACTCTGCAAAATGCTTCTTCTAATGTAAAATAGTGTTTCCATGCTGGAAACAGTCTTATTTTGACGCCAGCAACATATTTTAGACACACCGTTCATTTCAGCACTAACTGACAGAAACTTGCCGTTTTAAGCGTTTCCAGCCATTCTCTGTGTGTCTGGGACACAGCGTGTGCCCCGAAAATGCCACACAGTACAAATCACAGAAACATACTTGAAAACTCTGCAAAATGCTTCTTCTAATGTAAAATAGTGTTTCCATGCTGGAAACAGTCTTATTTTGACGCCAGCAACATATTTTAGACACACCGTTCATTTCAGCACTAACTGACAGAAACTTGCCGTTTTAAGCGTTTCCAGCCATTCTCTGTGTGTCTGGGACACAGCGTGTGCCCCGAAAATGCCACACAGTACAAATCACAGAAACACACGGGAAAACTCTGCAAAATGCTTCTTCTAATGTAAAATAGTGTTTCCATGCTGGAAACAGTCTTATTTTGACGCCAGCAACATATTTTAGACACACCGTTCATTTCAGCACTAACTGACAGAAACTTGCCGTTTTAAGCGTTTCCAGCCATTCTCTGTGTGTCTGGGACACAGCGTGTGCCCCGAAAATGCCACACAGTACAAATCACAGAAACATACTTGAAAACTCTGCAAAATGCTTCTTCTAATGTAAAATAGTGTTTCCATGCTGGAAACAGTCTTATTTTGACGCCAGCAACATATTTTAGACACACCGTTCATTTCAGCACTAACTGACAGAAACTTGCCGTTTTAAGCGTTTCCAGCCATTCTCTGTGTGTCTGGGACACAGCGTGTGCCCCGAAAATGCCACACAGTACAAATCACAGAAACATACTTGAAAACTCTGCAAAATGCTTCTTCTAATGTAAAATAGTGTTTCCATGCTGGAAACAGTCTTATTTTGACGCCAGCAACATATTTTAGACACACCGTTCATTTCAGCACTAACTGACAGAAACTTGCCGTTTTAAGCGTTTCCAGCCATTCTCTGTGTGTCTGGGACACAGCGTGTGCCCCGAAAATGCCACACAGTACAAATCACAGAAACATACTTGAAAACTCTGCAAAATGCTTCTTCTAATGTAAAATAGTGTTTCCATGCTGGAAACAGTCTTATTTTGACGCCAGCAACATATTTGATACAAAGCTGTCATTTCAGCTCAAACGGTAAAATTGGACCGTTCCTGGCCATTTGAGACTGTTTTTCACAACGTTTGCCCTGAAAGTGCCAGGTACTGCAGATGAAAGAAACACACGGGAAAACTCAGCAAAATGCTTCTTCTAATGTAAAATAGTGTTTCCATGCTGGAAACAGTCTTATTTTGACGCCAGCAACATATTTTAGACACACCGTTCATTTCAGCACTAACTGACAGAAACTTGCCGTTTTAAGCGTTTCCAGCCATTCTCTGTGTGTCTGGGACACAGCGTGTGCCCCGAAAATGCCACACAGTACAAATCACAGAAACACACGGGAAAACTCTGCAAAATGCTTCTTCTAATGTAAAATAGTGTTTCCATGCTGGAAACAGTCTTATTTTGACGCCAGCAACATATTTTAGACACACCGTTCATTTCAGCACTAACTGACAGAAACTTGCCGTTTTAAGCGTTTCCAGCCATTCTCTGTGTGTCTGGGACACAGCGTGTGCCCCGAAAATGCCACACAGTACAAATCACAGAAACATACTTGAAAACTCTGCAAAATGCTTCTTCTAATGTAAAATAGTGTTTCCATGCTGGAAACAGTCTTATTTTGACGCCAGCAACATATTTGATACAAAGCTGTCATTTCAGCTCAAACGGTAAAATTGGACCGTTCCTGGCCATTTGAGACTGTTTTTCACAACGTTTGCCCTGAAAGTGCCAGGTACTGCAGATGAAAGAAACACACGGGAAAACTCAGCAAAATGCTTCTTCTAATGTAAAATAGTGTTTCCATGCTGGAAACAGTCTTATTTTGACGCCAGCAACATATTTTAGACACACCGTTCATTTCCGCACTAACTGACAGAAACTTGCCGGTTTAAGCGTTTCCAGCCATTCTCTGTGTGTCTGGGACACAGCGTGTGCCCCGAAAATGCCACACAGTACAAATCACAGAAACATACTTGAAAACTCTGCAAAATGCTTCTTCTAATGTAAAATAGTGTTTCCATGCTGGAAACAGTCTTATTTTGACGCCAGCAACATATTTTAGACACACCGTTCATTTCAGCACTAACTGACAGAAACTTGCCGTTTTAAGCGTTTCCAGCCATTCTCTGTGTGTCTGGGACACAGCGTGTGCCCCGAAAATGCCACACAGTACAAATCACAGAAACATACTTGAAAACTCTGCAAAATGCTTCTTCTAATGTAAAATAGTGTTTCCATGCTGGAAACAGTCTTATTTTGACGCCAGCAACATATTTTAGACACACCGTTCATTTCAGCACTAACTGACAGAAACTTGCCGTTTTAAGCGTTTCCAGCCATTCTCTGTGTGTCTGGGACACAGCGTGTGCCCCGAAAATGCCACACAGTACAAATCACAGAAACATACTTGAAAACTCTGCAAAATGCTTCTTCTAATGTAAAATAGTGTTTCCATGCTGGAAACAGTCTTATTTTGACGCCAGCAACATATTTGATACAAAGCTGTCATTTCAGCTCAAACGGTAAAATTGGACCGTTCCTGGCCATTTGAGACTGTTTTTCACAACGTTTGCCCTGAAAGTGCCAGGTACTGCAGATGAAAGAAACACACGGGAAAACTCAGCAAAATGCTTCTTCTAATGTAAAATAGTGTTTCCATGCTGGAAACAGTCTTATTTTGACGCCAGCAACATATTTTAGACACACCGTTCATTTCAGCACTAACTGACAGAAACTTGCCGGTTTAAGCGTTTCCAGCCATTCTCTGTGTGTCTGGGACACAGCGTGTGCCCCGAAAATGCCACACAGTACAAATCACAGAAACATACTTGAAAACTCTGCAAAATGCTTCTTCTAATGTAAAATAGTGTTTCCATGCTGGAAACAGTCTTATTTTGACGCCAGCAACATATTTGATACAAAGCTGTCATTTCAGCTCAAACGGTAAAATTGGACCGTTCCTGGCCATTTGAGACTGTTTTTCACAACGTTTGCCCTGAAAGTGCCAGGTACTGCAGATGAAAGAAACACACGGGAAAACTCAGCAAAATGCTTCTTCTAATGTAAAATAGTGTTTCCATGCTGGAAACAGTCTTATTTTGACGCCAGCAACATATTTTAGACACACCGTTCATTTCAGCACTAACTGACAGAAACTTGCCGTTTTAAGCGTTTCCAGCCATTCTCTGTGTGTCTGGGACACAGCGTGTGCCCCGAAAATGCCACACAGTACAAATCACAGAAACATACTTGAAAACTCTGCAAAATGCTTCTTCTAATGTAAAATAGTGTTTCCATGCTGGAAACAGTCTTATTTTGACGCCAGCAACATATTTTAGACACACCGTTCATTTCAGCACTAACTGACAGAAACTTGCCGGTTTAAGCGTTTCCAGCCATTCTCTGTGTGTCTGGGACACAGCGTGTGCCCCGAAAATGCCACACAGTACAAATCACAGAAACATACTTGAAAACTCTGCAAAATGCTTCTTCTAATGTAAAATAGTGTTTCCATGCTGGAAACAGTCTTATTTTGACGCCAGCAACATATTTGATACAAAGCTGTCATTTCAGCTCAAACGGTAAAATTGGACCGTTCCTGGCCATTTGAGACTGTTTTTCACAACGTTTGCCCTGAAAGTGCCAGGTACTGCAGATGAAAGAAACACACGGGAAAACTCAGCAAAATGCTTCTTCTAATGTAAAATAGTGTTTCCATGCTGGAAACAGTCTTATTTTGACGCCAGCAACATATTTTAGACACACCGTTCATTTCAGCACTAACTGACAGAAACTTGCCGTTTTAAGCGTTTCCAGCCATTCTCTGTGTGTCTGGGACACAGCGTGTGCCCCGAAAATGCCACACAGTACAAATCACAGAAACATACTTGAAAACTCTGCAAAATGCTTCTTCTAATGTAAAATAGTGTTTCCATGCTGGAAACAGTCTTATTTTGACGCCAGCAACATATTTTAGACACACCGTTCATTTCAGCACTAACTGACAGAAACTTGCCGTTTTAAGCGTTTCCAGCCATTCTCTGTGTGTCTGGGACACAGCGTGTGCCCCGAAAATGCCACACAGTACAAATCACAGAAACATACTTGAAAACTCTGCAAAATGCTTCTTCTAATGTAAAATAGTGTTTCCATGCTGGAAACAGTCTTATTTTGACGCCAGCAACATATTTGATACAAAGCTGTCATTTCAGCTCAAACGGTAAAATTGGACCGTTCCTGGCCATTTGAGACTGTTTTTCACAACGTTTGCCCTGAAAGTGCCAGGTACTGCAGATGAAAGAAACACACGGGAAAACTCAGCAAAATGCTTCTTCTAATGTAAAATAGTGTTTCCATGCTGGAAACAGTCTTATTTTGACGCCAGCAACATATTTTAGACACACCGTTCATTTCAGCACTAACTGACAGAAACTTGCCGTTTTAAGCGTTTCCAGCCATTCTCTGTGTGTCTGGGACACAGCGTGTGCCCCGAAAATGCCACACAGTACAAATCACAGAAACATACTTGAAAACTCTGCAAAATGCTTCTTCTAATGTAAAATAGTGTTTCCATGCTGGAAACAGTCTTATTTTGACGCCAGCAACATATTTGATACAAAGCTGTCATTTCAGCTCAAACGGTAAAATTGGACCGTTCCTGGCCATTTGAGACTGTTTTTCACAACGTTTGCCCTGAAAGTGCCAGGTACTGCAGATGAAAGAAACACACGGGAAAACTCAGCAAAATGCTTCTTCTAATGTAAAATAGTGTTTCCATGCTGGAAACAGTCTTATTTTGACGCCAGCAACATATTTTAGACACACCGTTCATTTCAGCACTAACTGACAGAAACTTGCCGTTTTAAGCGTTTCCAGCCATTCTCTGTGTGTCTGGGACACAGCGTGTGCCCCGAAAATGCCACACAGTACAAATCACAGAAACACACGGGAAAACTCTGCAAAATGCTTCTTCTAATGTAAAATAGTGTTTCCATGCTGGAAACAGTCTTATTTTGACGCCAGCAACATATTTTAGACACACCGTTCATTTCAGCACTAACTGACAGAAACTTGCCGTTTTAAGCGTTTCCAGCCATTCTCTGTGTGTCTGGGACACAGCGTGTGCCCCGAAAATGCCACACAGTACAAATCACAGAAACATACTTGAAAACTCTGCAAAATGCTTCTTCTAATGTAAAATAGTGTTTCCATGCTGGAAACAGTCTTATTTTGACGCCAGCAACATATTTGATACAAAGCTGTCATTTCAGCTCAAACGGTAAAATTGGACCGTTCCTGGCCATTTGAGACTGTTTTTCACAACGTTTGCCCTGAAAGTGCCAGGTACTGCAGATGAAAGAAACACACGGGAAAACTCAGCAAAATGCTTCTTCTAATGTAAAATAGTGTTTCCATGCTGGAAACAGTCTTATTTTGACGCCAGCAACATATTTTAGACACACCGTTCATTTCAGCACTAACTGACAGAAACTTGCCGGTTTAAGCGTTTCCAGCCATTCTCTGTGTGTCTGGGACACAGCGTGTGCCCCGAAAATGCCACACAGTACAAATCACAGAAACATACTTGAAAACTCTGCAAAATGCTTCTTCTAATGTAAAATAGTGTTTCCATGCTGGAAACAGTCTTATTTTGACGCCAGCAACATATTTGATACAAAGCTGTCATTTCAGCTCAAACGGTAAAATTGGACCGTTCCTGGCCATTTGAGACTGTTTTTCACAACGTTTGCCCTGAAAGTGCCAGGTACTGCAGATGAAAGAAACACACGGGAAAACTCAGCAAAATGCTTCTTCTAATGTAAAATAGTGTTTCCATGCTGGAAACAGTCTTATTTTGACGCCAGCAACATATTTTAGACACACCGTTCATTTCAGCACTAACTGACAGAAACTTGCCGTTTTAAGCGTTTCCAGCCATTCTCTGTGTGTCTGGGACACAGCGTGTGCCCCGAAAATGCCACACAGTACAAATCACAGAAACATACTTGAAAACTCTGCAAAATGCTTCTTCTAATGTAAAATAGTGTTTCCATGCTGGAAACAGTCTTATTTTGACGCCAGCAACATATTTTAGACACACCGTTCATTTCAGCACTAACTGACAGAAACTTGCCGTTTTAAGCGTTTCCAGCCATTCTCTGTGTGTCTGGGACACAGCGTGTGCCCCGAAAATGCCACACAGTACAAATCACAGAAACATACTTGAAAACTCTGCAAAATGCTTCTTCTAATGTAAAATAGTGTTTCCATGCTGGAAACAGTCTTATTTTGACGCCAGCAACATATTTTAGACACACCGTTCATTTCAGCACTAACTGACAGAAACTTGCCGTTTTAAGCGTTTCCAGCCATTCTCTGTGTGTCTGGGACACAGCGTGTGCCCCGAAAATGCCACACAGTACAAATCACAGAAACATACTTGAAAACTCTGCAAAATGCTTCTTCTAATGTAAAATAGTGTTTCCATGCTGGAAACAGTCTTATTTTGACGCCAGCAACATATTTGATACAAAGCTGTCATTTCAGCTCAAACGGTAAAATTGGACCGTTCCTGGCCATTTGAGACTGTTTTTCACAACGTTTGCCCTGAAAGTGCCAGGTACTGCAGATGAAAGAAACACACGGGAAAACTCAGCAAAATGCTTCTTCTAATGTAAAATAGTGTTTCCATGCTGGGAACAGTCTTATTTTGACGACAGCAACATATTTTAGACACACCGTTCATTTCAGCACTAACTGACAGAAACTTGCCGTTTTAAGCGTTTCCAGCCATTCTCTGTGTGTCTGGGACACAGCGTGTGCCCCGAAAATGCCACACAGTACAAATCACAGAAACATACTTGAAAACTCTGCAAAATGCTTCTTCTAATGTAAAATAGTGTTTCCATGCTGGAAACAGTCTTATTTTGACGCCGGCAGCACATATTTTAGACACACCGTTCATTTCAGCACTAACTGACAGAAACTTGCCGTTTTAAGCGTTTCCAGCCATTCTCTGTGTGTCTGGGACACAGCGTGTGCCCCGAAAATGCCACACAGTACAAATCACAGAAACATACTTGAAAACTCTGCAAAATGCTTCTTCTAATGTAAAATAGTGTTTCCATGCTGGAAACAGTCTTATTTTGACGCCGGCAGCACATATTTTAGACACACCGTTCATTTCAGCACTAACTGACAGAAACTTGCCGTTTTAAGCGTTTCCAGCCATTCTCTGTGTGTCTGGGACACAGCGTGTGCCCCGAAAATGCCACACAGTACAAATCACAGAAACATACTTGAAAACTCTGCAAAATGCTTCTTCTAATGTAAAATAGTGTTTCCATGCTGGAAACAGTCTTATTTTGACGCCAGCAACATATTTGATACAAAGCTGTCATTTCAGCTCAAACGGTAAAATTGGACCGTTCCTGGCCATTTGAGACTGTTTTTCACAACGTTTGCCCTGAAAGTGCCAGGTACTGCAGATGAAAGAAACACACGGGAAAACTCAGCAAAATGCTTCTTCTAATGTAAAATAGTGTTTCCATGCTGGAAACAGTCTTATTTTGACGCCAGCAACATATTTTAGACACACCGTTCATTTCAGCACTAACTGACAGAAACTTGCCGTTTTAAGCGTTTCCAGCCATTCTCTGTGTGTCTGGGACACAGCGTGTGCCCCGAAAATGCCACACAGTACAAATCACAGAAACATACTTGAAAACTCTGCAAAATGCTTCTTCTAATGTAAAATAGTGTTTCCATGCTGGAAACAGTCTTATTTTGACGCCAGCAACATATTTGATACAAAGCTGTCATTTCAGCTCAAACGGTAAAATTGGACCGTTCCTGGCCATTTGAGACTGTTTTTCACAACGTTTGCCCTGAAAGTGCCAGGTACTGCAGATGAAAGAAACACACGGGAAAACTCAGCAAAATGCTTCTTCTAATGTAAAATAGTGTTTCCATGCTGGAAACAGTCTTATTTTGACGCCAGCAACATATTTTAGACACACCGTTCATTTCAGCACTAACTGACAGAAACTTGCCGTTTTAAGCGTTTCCAGCCATTCTCTGTGTGTCTGGGACACAGCGTGTGCCCCGAAAATGCCACACAGTACAAATCACAGAAACATACTTGAAAACTCTGCAAAATGCTTCTTCTAATGTAAAATAGTGTTTCCATGCTGGAAACAGTCTTATTTTGACGCCAGCAACATATTTTAGACACACCGTTCATTTCAGCACTAACTGACAGAAACTTGCCGTTTTAAGTGTTTCCAGCCATTCCGTGCTTCTGGGACACAGCGTGTGCCCTGAAAATGCCACACAGTACAAATCCCAGAAACATACTTGAAAACTCTGCGAAATGCTTCTTCTAATGTAAAATAGTGTTTCCATGCTGGAAAAAGTCTTATTTTGACGCCAGTAGCACATTTGATACAAAGCTGTCATTTCAGCTCAAACGGTAAAATTTCACCGTTCCTGGCCATATGAGACTGTTTTTCACAACGTTTGCCCTGAAAGTGCCAGGTACTGCAGATGAAAGAAACACACGGGAAAACTATGCAAAATGCTTCTTTTAATGTAAAATAGTGTTTCCATGCTGGAAACAGTCTTATTTTGACGCCAGCAACATATTTTAGACACACCGTTCATTTCAGCACTAACTGACAGAAACTTGCCGTTTTAAGTGTTTCCAGGCATTCCGTGCTTCTGGGACACAGCGTGTGCCCCGAAAATGCCACACAGTACAAATCACAGAAACATACTTGAAAACTCTGCGAAATGCTTCTTCTAATGTAAAATAGTGTTTCCATGCTGGAAACAGTCTTATTTTGACGCCAGCAACATATTTTAGACACAGCATTCATTTCAGCTCAAACATTACAGTTATAAGCGTTTCCAGACAAGATGAGCGACTTTATCACAACGTCTACTGTTAAATGCCAAATACTACACATAATAGAAACACACTTGAAAACTCCCCAAAATACTTCTTCTAGTTGACAACACTGTTTCCATGCTGGAAAAAATCTTATTTTGACGCGAGCAACATATTTCATACACACCTTTCATTTCAATTCTAGCGTTAGAATTTTACCGTTCCAGCCCGTTTCAGATTGTCTTTTTCCCAGCGTCTGCTTGAAAATTTCACATACTTGGGATCACACAAACATACTGGAAAACTCTGCAAAATACTTCTTCTAGTTGACAACAGTGTTTCTATGCTGGAAAAAGTCTAATTTTAACGCCAGCTGGTAGTTTCACAATCACCTTTCATTTCAGCTCTAACGGTACAGTTATAATATTTTCAGCTTTCTTTTTCACAAAGCCATCCCTGAAAATACCAAATTGCAGATGAGGGAAACACAGTGGAAAACTCACTTTCGTTGTCGGCCATGGCTATCAGCTACAGCTTGACTAAAAAAGCTAGGCCTGTAAAGAAAAAAAATTTCAGCTTCAACTGACTTCGCATTACAGTTATAGCGATTTCAGTCCATATGAATGTCTTTTTCACAAAGCTTGCCCTGAAAATGCCATACTGCAGATCACACAAACACACTGGAAAACTCTGGAAGATGCTTCTTCTAATTTAAAATAGTGTTTCCATGATGAAAAAACTCTTATTGTGACACCAGCAGCAAGTTTCACACTCACCTTTCATTTCAGTTCTAACGATCCAGTTGTAGCGTTTTAATCCCATCTGAACATCTTTTTCACAAAGCCTTCCTTGAAAATACCACATTGCAGATGAGGGAAACACAGAGGGAAACTCACTTTCGTTGTCGGCTATGGCTACCCGGTACATCTGGACTAATAAAGCGACGTTAGTGAAAAAACAAAAAAAAACAGCACTGCTCATACTTGGCCAGGATTGGTTGGTTACGTTCAAAGGAAGAGCGACCTTAGTTGCCAAGGAAACAAAACAACACTAGCCGCTACACCTGGACTAAAAAAGCGAGTCTAGTGGAAAAAAAAAACACAGCACTACTCGTATTTCGCCATGATTGGTTGGTCACGTTCAAAGGAAGCGCGATGTTAGTTGCCCAGAGGAAAAAACTACTTCTCATGCATCTGTGCGCACGCATAGATCTGCAAATTAATAGAATGTGCCCTATAGATCTAATAACGTCATATCCTACATGGTGTAGGATAGGGCGATACACTGTACTTACGTTAATTAATGTAAAAATAATTACAGTAATTTACTGGACACGTTTTACAGTTTTTTGCTGTGTATAAATTACAGCAATGTATGTTAATTGTATATTTGTTTACAATATTATCATGTATTCCATTCATATTACATGAGTTCCCTGGCAACTAATGTTGCCAATAAATAGCTGTTACTTATTCATAATTCAGTATCTTACTGTAGAATGGGTTCACAGTTAATTTTTTTTCACATTTAGCAAATTAGGCACGCTGTGGCTGCTGATAATCCAAAATATATCAACACTACTTTAGATTATCTTGAGCTGTTAAATAAAAAAGTGATGAAAAAACATTTATTAGGACTCAATACAGTGTTTATTATATTATGCAATTATATTCAATACAGTGTGGTGTGTGATTGCACACCAGATGTGTATGAAATGTATTAAACTTAAGGTAACTTTCCTTTTTATTAGCCAATAAGCATGTGCATGGAAAGCATAAACCCAGGACAGACTGCACAAGACCATTGCAGCATAGTCATTCATGGTCAACTCAAATGTGTAGCAACGTCAAACATGTAACTTGTAAAAAGCTTATTTTGAAACCACTTTTATTAAAGAAATACCATGTGCCATTTTCCTTGCAACAGAGTCAAAGCCATTCATAGTCCGTTAATCTTTTGAGAATTGCAGAGACATGAGGGCTGACACTGTTGTTACTCTTCTCGTGCACCTTCCCACTTCCTGGACTGATCCACTTGGTCATCTTTGTGCCAGAGGTTGGGTTGATCCTGATGAAGCATCTAAAGTCACAAAATCAGAGAAAAAGACATTTAATGAAATACATTGTTTGAAGAGACAGCAGAACCCATCAAGTTTTGGAGAATAGCTTAACATTTTTCCAAATATGCAAAACTTCAAAACAAAAATTTGCATTAATTGCAGATGTTCCATCCATGCAAGCTAAAACAGAAAGAAGCTTTGCAATGCAATACAATGGAAATGCAGGGAATTGAATAAAAATTACACCATATGTTATTCATAATGAAAAATGTAACTAAATAATAATCCACTGGCATTCCCTTTGAAGCACTTACCTTTGGATGAATTCAAGTGTGCACGAGGCCTCCTCTTGGTACACCAGATTGAAGACGCAATAGCATGAGAAAAACACTGCCATTCCAGCCACAATTTTCTGGTGTGGACCCACAACCACTTGTCCCTCAATGCTACGCATCCAGCTCATTGGCATGAGAACATCACCTAAACATAAATAAACATTTGCTTTATTATTGTTCTTTTGGCATTTTTAGATATTCTTTCTGTTGCTTTTCCTGTTGCCCTTCCACATGAACATATCCATAGATTAAACTAATTCATATTAATCTCTAGTTTTGCAACAGACTAGAAAATACACTACATAAGACGATGGACTAGTATTTTGCTATCCACTTAGTACAGCAAGAATAGTAAACTTAACTTACATGAGTTCCCTGAGGTGCTATATTAGCACAGATGTTGTACTGAATCTCAACTATGTTAAATTTTAAAATCTCACACAAGAAAACATTTTCAGCAATATAAATGTAACAGACAAATTTTTACCTAAAAATTGTCTTCACAGATGTGTGGTGATGATCACTGTGCCTTCTGCAGTAACGCTCACCGCCCAGGGTTTTCCTCTGCACCTGTAGCAAGGGGACAGTTCAACAGCAAAATATGCAAGCTTAATTAGACTGGTTACTGATGAGGTTGAACAATTTAACTGCTTAGCCAATGTTAATTGTGCCTTTTTTCTATAACATAATCTTACCCAATATCAGATATAACTATCTCTGCCCAGATGGATTCCTCCAAGGTTCCACTCCAGACTGATTCACTTGGTGGAGCTGTAAGAGATGACTGATTGCTTGATTGGACTTCCATGCAATAAGAATAGCTGATATTGGCACATTAATTATATATAACTTCAGTTTCAGATGTCAACAATTTAATTCTTAATCACAATTCAAGTTATGACATCTTTAGTTAAATTTGTACTCAATTCAATTTCTATCTTTTCTCTCTCGCTTTCACATGCAGATGACTGATGTTTGACAGCAAAACCTTACTTTTTAATAGACACAATTTTGGACTTAAGAGCAGGGATATATCAGATTCTTAGCAACAACCCTCTTCCAGTTCAAATTAAACCCAATAAAAACTCAGAGCCACAGTGGCTGCTGAGCTAATGAGTCAATGTTAAATATTACCCGAGCTCAAGCTCACACAGTGTTTAAAGCGTGTGTGCTACTGTAACTGCAGCATAAACTGCCATGTTGAGCTTGCAAAACAGAGGAAAACCGCCCTGACTTAGTACCTCTGCAATGTCATACTAACGTGTAACATAATGCCATAACGTGTAACTTGACAACTATAAACAATGGGCTGTCGCTCCAACAGTTTTCTAAACCTGGAGGGTTTTAGATAATGTGTTGGCAATCGCTCTGTCCTGAAGGTGACAGGGCTAATGCAGGCACCTAGCGTTAGCTTAACTTAACCAGTTTTTCGCTAGCTAACGTTTGCAAAAACAGTGCAGTCTGCGTCCCACAACCCGTATATTCCGTATAAAACGCGACTAAGATAAATAAAATAACGTGATAATACCGTCACTATCAAAAATAAAGAATCATTATACTTACCAAAATGCTGGTTTTGCAGCTTCCTCTTCACCGCTCTATTGCCTGCTTCTGTCTGTTGGCAACATGCATATTCTTTAAATTAAACGTGTAAAACCAGTCTGATATACAGACAAATTATATTGTATGAAGTTATCGTTTGAATAACATTTGAATTTTGTAGGCTAATAACGTGTTACTTACACTTTATTGACTTGATGGATCGGGTTCTTCGGGAAATTACAGAAATTTGTTACAGTGTATTAGATCGTGAAGGATTAAAAAATGTTGAGGATCTGCCAGAGGAGAGAGATCGTATTATCATCTATAATGCACATTCTATTAATTGCAGCTCTATGCGTGCGCACAGATGCATGAGAAGTTTTTTTTTTTTTTTTAAATCTGGGCTTCGCGCATCCTTTGAACGTGACCAACCAATCATGGCGAAGTATGAGAAGTGCTGTTTTTTTTTTTTCACTAACCTCGCTTTTTTAGTCCAGGTGTACCAGCTACTTTTGTTTTTTTCTCCGGGCAGCTAACGTCGCTCTTCCTTTGAACGTGACCAACCAATCATAGCGAAGTATGAGCACTGCTTTTCTTTTTTTTTTCACTAGCCTCCTTTTTTTGTCCAGATGTAGCGGTAGCCATAGCCGACAACGAAAGTGAGTTTTCCTCTGTGTTTCCTTTAACTGCAATGTGGTATTTTCAAGGAAGGCTTGGTGAAAATGATGTCCACATGGGTAGAAAACGCTAGAACGGGATCGTTAGAGCTGCAACGAAAGGTGAGTGTGAAATTTGCTGCTCAGGCCTGGACTGGTAATCTGGCATACCGGGCATTTTCCCGGTGGGCCGACAGTCCTCGGGCCGATGCTGTTTGTTTGTTTTTTTGTTTTGTTTTTGTTTTTGTTTTTTAGACTTAGAGACTGGGTTTAGAGGGTGTGGCAATATATCTTCAATATAGACAGTGGACTAAACCAATCAGGATATAGTAGTTTACGAGAGCGGCCCCACCCCTTTCTATGCACTGATCCCGGCCAGTTTAGTGTTGAGCGTGGAAACATGGAGAAGCGGAAGAAAGGAGGTGCGGAGAGGTTGCGGGCTAAAAGATTAAAAATAATCTCGCTATAGAAGCTGCAAAATGTACTAAAATAAAAGACATAATCTCTGGAGGGGCTGCTGTAGCCTCCAGGGAGAGGAGCAGCCAGAGGCTGTTGACAGGGAACCCGAGGGACAGAGTGACCAGGGAAGTGTAGCACAGGCGCAGCGGGTAAGCAGGTAGTAATGTTAAGATAATACCGGGACTTTTAGGTGATGGACAGGCATGAAACTCGCTCACCTTTCGGCGAAATTCGCCGTTCTGAAGCCAAATCAGGTGACCTACGTGAAACGTGTAGAATTACATGAGAATGGAGAGCAATGAATAATGTTCTTATTTCCTGTCGCAGCAGTTGCCTTAAATTGTGTTTTGTTTTCGTTCCGTGTGTGTGTGTTTTTTTTTTTACAATATCAATGCAGTTAGTATAAGATTTTTCAGATTCTTATCAAAAAATAAAAATGTAACCTAAAGATACTACATGTTTTCATGGTTTAGATAGTTGCACAGTTTTTCCAGGTAGTTCCAAATGTATTTTTAATTTGTTTCTTTTAGGTTTTCTATTTATCACTTAATAAATTGTAATAATCTGTCCCTCTCTTCCTGTCTAGTCAAGCCAGGCTTTTGAGGTAGCAGTTGAGGAGAGAGAAGAGAGAGTGTTATAATATTTCTGAAATCTATTCCAAATATCTGAAGCTGTCATTTACTGGGGGCTCTCCTCTCTCCACTTCCAGGTGGACTGTCAGCCAACATGCACCTGACCTTGTGCGCAAGAAGCATTTTAAATAAACCATTGAATGTGTAGTTACTGCGAGTTTGCTGGTGGTTTTTGTGAGCTGGGATTTTTCCTTTAAATGTTGCGACATGGTTTCCTCTGGACCAAGACGTAACAATAGTAAAATACATTGCTTCGGGGAACGCATACATAAATTAGTCTGTTGTGCACCGCTAATTATGAGGGGCCGGTCTAACCAGGGCCGTTTTTTGTCCCAGTCCAGTCCTGTTGCTGCTGCTGTCAAAATTAGAGTTTTTCAGCATGGAAACAGTATTTTCAATTAGAGGAAGCATTTTGCAGAATTTTCCCGTATGTTTGTGTGATCCCCAGTATGTGAAATTTTCAGGACAGACGCTGGGAAAAAGAAGATCTGGAACGGTAAAATTCTAACGCTAGAGCTGAAATGAAAGGTGTGTATAAAATATGTTGCTGGAGTCAAAATAAGACTTTTTCCAGCATGGAAACAGTGTTGTCAACTAGAAGAAGTATTTTGCAGAGTTTTCCAGTATGTTTCTGTCATTTGCACTGTGTGGCATTTTCAGGGCACACGCTGGGAAAAGACCATCTGGAACTGGCTGGAACGCTAAAATTCCAACGCTAGAGCTGAAAGGAACGGTGTGTCTAAAATATGTTGCTGGCGTCAAAATAAGACTTTTTCCAGCATGGAAACACTATTTTACATTAGAAGAAGCATTTCGCAGAGTTTTCAAGTATGTTTCTGTGATTTGTACTGTGTGGCATTTTCAGGGCAAACGTTGTGAAAAACAGTCTCATATGGCCAGGAACGGTCAAATTTTACCGTTTGAGCTGAAATGACAGCTTCGTATCAAATGTGCTGCTGGCGTCAAAATAAGACTTTTTCCAGCATGGAAACACTATTTTACAATAGAAGAAGAATTTTGCAGAGTTTTCCCGTGTGTTTCTGTCATCTGCAGTACCTGGCACTTTCAGGGCAAACGTTGTGAAAAACACTCTCAAATTGGCATGAACGGTCAAATTTTACTGTTAGAGCTGAAATGAACGGTGTGTCTAAAATATGTTGCCGGCGTCAAAATAAGACTTTTTCCAGCATGGAAACACTATTTTACATTAGAAGAAGCATTTTGCAGAGTTTTCCCGTGTGTTTCTTTCATCTGCAGTACCTGGCACTTTCAGGGCAAACGTTGTGAAAAACAGTCTCATATGGCCAGGAACGGTGAAATTTTACCGTTTGAGCTGAAATGACAGCTTTGCATCAAATATGTTGCTGGCGTCAAAATAAGACTTTTTCCAGCATGGAAACACTATTTTACATTAGAAGAAGCATTTGGCAGAGTTTTCAAGTATGTTTCTGTGATTTGTACTGTGTGGCATTTTCAGGGCACACGCTGTGTCCCAGACACACGGAGAATGGCTGGAAACGCTTAAAACGGCAAGTTTCAGTCAGTTAGTGCTGAAATGAACGGTGTGTCTAAAATATGTTGCTGGCGTCAAAATAAGACTGTTTCCAGCATGGAAACACTATTTTACATTAGAAGAAGCATTTTGCTGAGTTTTCCCGTGTGTTTCTTTCATCTGCAGTACCTGGCACTTTCAGGGCAAACGTTGTGAAAAACAGTCTCATATGGCCAGGAACGGTGAAATTTTACCGTTTGAGCTGAAATGACAGCTTTGCATCAAATATGTTGCTGGCGTCAAAATAAGACTTTTTCCAGCATGGAAACACTATTTTACATTAGAAGAAGCATTTGGCAGAGTTTTCAAGTATGTTTCTGTGATTTGTACTGTGTGGCATTTTCGGGGCACACGCTGTGTCCCAGACACACAGAGAATGGCTGGAAACGCTTAAAACGGCAAGTTTCTGTCAGTTAGTGCTGAAATGAACGGTGTGTCTAAAATATGTTGCTGGCGTCAAAATAAGACTGTTTCCAGCATGGAAACACTATTTTACATTAGAAGAAGCATTTTGCTGAGTTTTCCCGTGTGTTTCTTTCATCTGCAGTACCTGGCACTTTCAGGGCAAACGTTGTGAAAAACAGTCTCATATGGCCAGGAACGGTGAAATTTTACCGTTTGAGCTGAAATGACAGCTTTGCATCAAATATGTTGCTGGCGTCAAAATAAGACTTTTTCCAGCATGGAAACACTATTTTACATTAGAAGAAGCATTTGGCAGAGTTTTCAAGTATGTTTCTGTGATTTGTACTGTGTGGCATTTTCAGGGCACACGCTGTGTCCCAGACACACGGAGAATGGCTGGAAACGCTTAAAACGGCAAGTTTCAGTCAGTTAGTGCTGAAATGAACGGTGTGTCTAAAATATGTTGCTGGCGTCAAAATAAGACTTTTTCCAGCATGGAAACACTATTTTACATTAGAAGAAGCATTTTGCAGAGTTTTCCCGTGTGTTTCTTTCATCTGCAGTACCTGGCACTTTCAGGGCAAACGTTGTGAAAAACAGTCTCATATGGCCAGGAACGGTGAAATTTTACCGTTTGAGCTGAAATGACAGCTTTGCATCAAATATGTTGCTGGCGTCAAAATAAGACTTTTTCCAGCATGGAAACACTATTTTACATTAGAAGAAGCATTTTGCAGAGTTTTCCCGTGTGTTTCTTTCATCTGCAGTACCTGGCACTTTCAGGGCAAACGTTGTGAAAAACAGTCTCAAATGGCCAGGAACGGTCCAATTTTACCGTTTGAGCTGAAATGACAGCTTTGTATCAAATATGTTGCTGGCGTCAAAATAAGACTGTTTCCAGCATGGAAACACTATTTTACATTAGAAGAAGCATTTTGCAGAGTTTTCAAGTATGTTTCTGTGATTTGTACTGTGTGGCATTTTCAGGGCACACGCTGTGTCCCAGACACACGGAGAATGGCTGGAAACGCTTAAAACGGCAAGTTTCAGTCAGTTAGTGCTGAAATGAACGGTGTGTCTAAAATATGTTGCTGGCGTCAAAATAAGACTTTTTCCAGCATGGAAACACTATTTTACATTAGAAGAAGCATTTTGCAGAGTTTTCCCGTGTGTTTCTTTCATCTGCAGTACCTGGCACTTTCAGGGCAAACGTTGTGAAAAACAGTCTCATATGGCCAGGAACGGTGAAATTTTACCGTTTGAGCTGAAATGACAGCTTTGCATCAAATATGTTGCTGGCGTCAAAATAAGACTTTTTCCAGCATGGAAACACTATTTTACATTAGAAGAAGCATTTTGCAGAGTTTTCCCGTGTGTTTCTTTCATCTGCAGTACCTGGCACTTTCAGGGCAAACGTTGTGAAAAACAGTCTCATATGGCCAGGAACGGTGAAATTTTACCGTTTGAGCTGAAATGACAG
>NW_024469765.1:2500-12500 GCF_017976425.1 Toxotes jaculatrix
ACCCTAACCCTAACCCTAACCCTAACCCTAACCCTAACCCTAACCCTAACCCTAACCCTAACCCTAACCCTAACCCTAACCCTAACCCTAACCCTAACCCTAACCCTAACCCTAACCCTAACCCTAACCCTAACCCTAACCCTAACCCTAACCCTAACCCTAACCCTAACCCTAACCCTAACCCTAACCCTAACCCTAACCCTAACCCTAACCCTAACCCTAACCCTAACCCTAACCCTAACCCTAACCCTAACCCTAACCCTAACCCTAACCCTAACCCTAACCCTAACCCTAACCCTAACCCTAACCCTAACCCTAACCCTAACCCTAACCCTAACCCTAACCCTAACCCTAACCCTAACCCTAACCCCTAACCCTAACCCTAACCCTAACCCTAACCCTAACCCTAACCCTAACCCTAACCCTAACCCTAACCCTAACCCTAACCCTAACCCTAACCCTAACCCTAACCCTAACCCTAACCCTAACCCTAACCCTAACCCTAACCCTAACCCTAACCCTAACCCTAACCCTAACCCTAACCCTAACCCTAACCCTAACCCTAACCCTAACCCTAACCCTAACCCTAACCCTAACCCTAACCCTAACCCTAACCCTAACCCTAACCCTAACCCTAACCCTAACCCTAACCCTAACCCTAACCCTAACCCTAACCCTAACCCTAACCCTAACCCTAACCCTAACCCTAACCCTAACCCTAACCCTAACCCTAACCCTAACCCTAACCCTAACCCTAACCCTAACCCTAACCCTAACCCTAACCCTAACCCTAACCCTAACCCTAACCCTAACCCTAACCCTAACCCTAACCCTAACCCTAACCCTAACCCTAACCCTAACCCTAACCCTAACCCTAACCCTAACCCTAACCCTAACCCTAACCCTAACCCTAACCCTAACCCTAACCCTAACCCTAACCCTAACCCTAACCCTAACCCTAACCCTAACCCTAACCCTAACCCTAACCCTAACCCTAACCCTAACCCTAACCCTAACCCTAACCCTAACCCTAACCCTAACCCTAACCCTAACCCTAACCCTAACCCTAACCCTAACCCTAACCCTAACCCTAACCCTAACCCTAACCCTAACCCTAACCCTAACCCTAACCCTAACCCTAACCCTAACCCTAACCCTAACCCTAACCCTAACCCTAACCCTAACCCTAACCCTAACCCTAACCCTAACCCTAACCCTAACCCTAACCCTAACCCTAACCCTAACCCTAACCCTAACCCTAACCCTAACCCTAACCCTAACCCTAACCCTAACCCTAACCCTAACCCTAACCCTAACCCTAACCCTAACCCTAACCCTAACCCCTAACCCTAACCCTAACCCTAACCCTAACCCTAACCCCATCCTAGACACTTGGAAACCACGTTCGTCTAATATAATTCGACCATTCTGCATCCAACGGTACCACCCACGACTCTCTACGACCTTCCTGTCCGGAGATACAGGAAAAACAAACTTTATTTCGCCCATATCTCCGGACTCGAACGTTGTACAGGCTCGAGGGTGGTACCAATGGAAAGCCCGTACCCGAAAATAGGGGGGTACAAGGTGGTTTCATGTCTCTACGACCTTCCGTTCCCGAGATATGCACCTTTGAAGTTATCGTCGGGGGCGACGATAGGTGGTTTTCATCCCCTTAACCTAACCCTAACCCCTAACCCTAACCCTAAACCCTAACCCTAACCCTAACCCTAACCCTAACCCTAACCCCTAACCCTAACCCTAACCCTAACCCTAACCCTAACCCTAACCCCTAACCCTAACCCTAACCCTAACCCTAACCCTAACCCCATCCTAGACACTTGGAAACCACGTTCGTCTAATATAATTCGACCATTCTGCATCCAACGGTACCACCCACGACTCTCTACGACCTTCCTGTCCGGAGATACAGGAAAAACAAACTTTATTTCGCCCATATCTCCGGACTCGAACGTTGTACAGGCTCGAGGGTGGTACCAATGGAAAGCCCGTACCCGAAAATAGGGGGGTACAAGGTGGTTTCATGTCTCTACGACCTTCCGTTCCCGAGATATGCACCTTTGAAGTTATCGTCGGGGGCGACGATAGGTGGTTTTCATCCCCTTAACCTAAACCCTAACCCTAACCCTAACCCCTAACCCTAACCCTAACCCTAACCCTAACCCTAACCCTTCCGTTCCCGAGATATGCACCTTTGAAGTTATCGTCGGGGGCGACGATAGGTGGTTTTCATCCCCTTAACCCTAACCCTAACCCTAACCCTAACCCTAACCCTAACACTAACACTAACACTAACACTAACACCCTAACCCTAACCCTAACCCTAACCCAATTTCAAATTGACGGCCCATTCAAAAACCCTACCCCTAACCCTAACCCTAACCCTAACCCGTCACTGAAACACAACTAAAGATTCCATTATTATGTCATTAGTCATTTTCATGTTGATGGCTACTTATTGCATGTAGATCTCCATATATGATTTTGAAAAAACATCTCGCAAAATCACTACCAATCGACTCCAAATGGTCTGAAACGTGCTCCTAACTACTTTCTGGAGGAAGTTTTTCGGCTGTGACACTTAGTCATTTTTCCACTCAGGTTCGCATGCTGCGATCTGATTGGACGAGCGTTTTTCTTGAATAACTCCCGAACCGTACATCCTAGACACTTGGAAACCACGTTCGTCTAATATAATTCGACCATTCTGCATCCAACGGTACCACCCACGACTCTCTACGACCTTCCTGTCCGGAGATACAGGAAAAACAAACTTTATTTCGCCCATATCTCCGGACTCGAACGTTGTACAGGCTCGAGGGTGGTACCAATGGAAAGCCCGTACCCGAAAATAGGGGGGTACAAGGTGGTTTCATGTCTCTACGACCTTCCGTTCCCGAGATATGCACCTTTGAAGTTATCGTCGGGGGCGACGATAGGTGGTTTTCATCCCCTTAACCCTAACCCTAACCCTAACACTAACCCTAACACTAACACTAACACTAACACTAACACTAACACCCTAACCCTAACCCTAACCCTAACCCAATTTCAAATTGACGGCCCATTCAAAAACCCTACCCCTAACCCTAACCCTAACCCTAACCCGTCACTGAAACACAACTAAAGATTCCATTATTATGTCATTAGTCATTTTCATGTTGATGGCTACTTATTGCATGTAGATCTCCATATATGATTTTGAAAAAACATCTCGCAAAATCACTACCAATCGACTCCAAATGGTCTGAAACGTGCTCCTAACTACTTTCTGGAGGAAGTTTTTCGGCTGTGACACTTAGTCATTTTTCCACTCAGGTTCGCATGCTGCGATCTGATTGGACGAGCGTTTTTCTTGAATAACTCCCGAACCGTACATCCTAGACACTTGGAAACCACGTTCGTCTAATATAATTCGACCATTCTGCATCCAACGGTACCACCCACGACTCTCTACGACCTTCCTGTCCGGAGATACAGGAAAAAAAAACTTTATTTCGCCCATATCTCCGGACTCGAACGTTGTACAGGCTCGAGGGTGGTACCAATGGAAAGCCCGTACCCGAAAATAGGGGGGTACAAGGTGGTTTCATGTCTCTACGACCTTCCGTTCCCGAGATATGCACCTTTGAAGTTATCGTCGGGGGCGACGATAGGTGGTTTTCATCCCCTTAACCTAACCCTAACCCTAACCCTAACCCCTAACCCCTAACCCCTAACCCCCTAACCCTAACCCTAACCCTAACCCTAACCCTAACCCCTAACCCTAACCCTAACCCTAACCCTAACCCTAACCCTAACCCCTAACCCTAACCCTAACCCTAACCCTAACCCTAACCCTAACCCTAACCCTAACCCCTAACCCTAACCCTAACCCTAACCCTAACCCTAACCCTAACCTAACCCTAACCCTAACCCTAACCCTAACCCTTTGAAGTTATCGTCGGGGGCGACGATAGGTGGTTTTCATCCCCTTAACCTAACCCTAACCCTAACCCTAACCCCTAACCCTAACCCTAACCCTAACCCTAACCCTTGCATGTAGATCTCCATATATGATTTTGAAAAAACATCTCGCAAAATCACTACCAATCGACTCCAAATGGTCTGAAACGTGCTCCTAACTACTTTCTGGAGGAAGTTTTTCGGCTGTGACACTTAGTCATTTTTCCACTCAGGTTCGCATGCTGCGATCTGATTGGACGAGCGTTTTTCTTGAATAACTCCCGAACCGTACATCCTAGACACTTGGAAACCACGTTCGTCTAATATAATTCGACCATTCTGCATCCAACGGTACCACCCACGACTCTCTACGACCTTCCTGTCCGGAGATACAGGAAAAAAAAACTTTATTTCGCCCATATCTCCGGACTCGAACGTTGTACAGGCTCGAGGGTGGTACCAATGGAAAGCCCGTACCCGAAAATAGGGGGGTACAAGGTGGTTTCATGTCTCTACGACCTTCCGTTCCCGAGATATGCACCTTTGAAGTTATCGTCGGGGGCGACGATAGGTGGTTTTCATCCCCTTAACCTAACCCTAGTCCAAATCCTAATTCATAATCCTAACCTTAACCACTTTAATTATTTATTTTAGCCCCAACCCTAATTAATAACCCTAACCCTAAAGAAAGAGAGATCCCCACACCTAACCCTAACCCTAACCCTCATTTTCATGTTGATGGCTACTTATTGCATGTAGATCTCCATATATGATTTTGAAAAAACATCTCGCAAAATCACTACCAATCGACTCCAAATGGTCTGAAACGTGCTCCTAACTACTTTCTGGAGGAAGTTTTTCGGCTGTGACACTTAGTCATTTTTCCACTCAGGTTCGCATGCTGCGATCTGATTGGACGAGCGTTTTTCTTGAATAACTCCCGAACCGTACATCCTAGACACTTGGAAACCACGTTCGTCTAATATAATTCGACCATTCTGCATCCAACGGTACCACCCACGACTCTCTACGACCTTCCTGTCCGGAGATACAGGAAAAAAAAACTTTATTTCGCCCATATCTCCGGACTCGAACGTTGTACAGGCTCGAGGGTGGTACCAATGGAAAGCCCGTACCCGAAAATAGGGGGGTACAAGGTGGTTTCATGTCTCTACGACCTTCCGTTCCCGAGATATGCACCTTTGAAGTTATCGTCGGGGGCGACGATAGGTGGTTTTCATCCCCTTAACCTAACCCTAACCCTAACCCTAACCCCTAACCCTAACCCTAACCCTAACCCTAACCCTTGCATGTAGATCTCCATATATGATTTTGAAAAAACATCTCGCAAAATCACTACCAATCGACTCCAAATGGTCTGAAACGTGCTCCTAACTACTTTCTGGAGGAAGTTTTTCGGCTGTGACACTTAGTCATTTTTCCACTCAGGTTCGCATGCTGCGATCTGATTGGACGAGCGTTTTTCTTGAATAACTCCCGAACCGTACATCCTAGACACTTGGAAACCACGTTCGTCTAATATAATTCGACCATTCTGCATCCAACGGTACCACCCACGACTCTCTACGACCTTCCTGTCCGGAGATACAGGAAAAAAAAACTTTATTTCGCCCATATCTCCGGACTCGAACGTTGTACAGGCTCGAGGGTGGTACCAATGGAAAGCCCGTACCCGAAAATAGGGGGGTACAAGGTGGTTTCATGTCTCTACGACCTTCCGTTCCCGAGATATGCACCTTTGAAGTTATCGTCGGGGGCGACGATAGGTGGTTTTCATCCCCTTAACCTAACCCTAACCCCTAACCCTAACCCTAAACCCTAACCCTAACCCTAACCCTAACCCTAACCCTAACCCTAACCCCTAACCCTAACCCTAACCCTAACCCTAACCCTAACCCCTAACCCTAACCCTAACCCTAACCCTAACCCTAACCCCATCCTAGACACTTGGAAACCACGTTCGTCTAATATAATTCGACCATTCTGCATCCAACGGTACCACCCACGACTCTCTACGACCTTCCTGTCCGGAGATACAGGAAAAACAAACTTTATTTCGCCCATATCTCCGGACTCGAACGTTGTACAGGCTCGAGGGTGGTACCAATGGAAAGCCCGTACCCGAAAATAGGGGGGTACAAGGTGGTTTCATGTCTCTACGACCTTCCGTTCCCGAGATATGCACCTTTGAAGTTATCGTCGGGGGCGACGATAGGTGGTTTTCATCCCCTTAACCTAAACCCTAACCCTAACCCTAACCCCTAACCCTAACCCTAACCCTAACCCTAACCCTAACCCTTCCGTTCCCGAGATATGCACCTTTGAAGTTATCGTCGGGGGCGACGATAGGTGGTTTTCATCCCCTTAACCCTAACCCTAACCCTAACCCTAACCCTAACCCTAACACTAACACTAACACTAACACTAACACCCTAACCCTAACCCTAACCCTAACCCAATTTCAAATTGACGGCCCATTCAAAAACCCTACCCCTAACCCTAACCCTAACCCTAACCCGTCACTGAAACACAACTAAAGATTCCATTATTATGTCATTAGTCATTTTCATGTTGATGGCTACTTATTGCATGTAGATCTCCATATATGATTTTGAAAAAACATCTCGCAAAATCACTACCAATCGACTCCAAATGGTCTGAAACGTGCTCCTAACTACTTTCTGGAGGAAGTTTTTCGGCTGTGACACTTAGTCATTTTTCCACTCAGGTTCGCATGCTGCGATCTGATTGGACGAGCGTTTTTCTTGAATAACTCCCGAACCGTACATCCTAGACACTTGGAAACCACGTTCGTCTAATATAATTCGACCATTCTGCATCCAACGGTACCACCCACGACTCTCTACGACCTTCCTGTCCGGAGATACAGGAAAAACAAACTTTATTTCGCCCATATCTCCGGACTCGAACGTTGTACAGGCTCGAGGGTGGTACCAATGGAAAGCCCGTACCCGAAAATAGGGGGGTACAAGGTGGTTTCATGTCTCTACGACCTTCCGTTCCCGAGATATGCACCTTTGAAGTTATCGTCGGGGGCGACGATAGGTGGTTTTCATCCCCTTAACCTAACCCTAACCCTAACACTAACCCTAACACTAACACTAACACTAACACTAACACTAACACCCTAACCCTAACCCTAACCCTAACCCAATTTCAAATTGACGGCCCATTCAAAAACCCTACCCCTAACCCTAACCCTAACCCTAACCCGTCACTGAAACACAACTAAAGATTCCATTATTATGTCATTAGTCATTTTCATGTTGATGGCTACTTATTGCATGTAGATCTCCATATATGATTTTGAAAAAACATCTCGCAAAATCACTACCAATCGACTCCAAATGGTCTGAAACGTGCTCCTAACTACTTTCTGGAGGAAGTTTTTCGGCTGTGACACTTAGTCATTTTTCCACTCAGGTTCGCATGCTGCGATCTGATTGGACGAGCGTTTTTCTTGAATAACTCCCGAACCGTACATCCTAGACACTTGGAAACCACGTTCGTCTAATATAATTCGACCATTCTGCATCCAACGGTACCACCCACGACTCTCTACGACCTTCCTGTCCGGAGATACAGGAAAAAAAAACTTTATTTCGCCCATATCTCCGGACTCGAACGTTGTACAGGCTCGAGGGTGGTACCAATGGAAAGCCCGTACCCGAAAATAGGGGGGTACAAGGTGGTTTCATGTCTCTACGACCTTCCGTTCCCGAGATATGCACCTTTGAAGTTATCGTCGGGGGCGACGATAGGTGGTTTTCATCCCCTTAACCTAACCCTAACCCTAACCCTAACCCAATTTCAAATTGACGGCCCATTCAAAAACCCTACCCCTAACCCTAACCCTAACCCTAACCCGTCACTGAAACACAACTAAAGATTCCATTATTATGTCATTAGTCATTTTCATGTTGATGGCTACTTATTGCATGTAGATCTCCATATATGATTTTGAAAAAACATCTCGCAAAATCACTACCAATCGACTCCAAATGGTCTGAAACGTGCTCCTAACTACTTTCTGGAGGAAGTTTTTCGGCTGTGACACTTAGTCATTTTTCCACTCAGGTTCGCATGCTGCGATCTGATTGGACGAGCGTTTTTCTTGAATAACTCCCGAACCGTACATCCTAGACACTTGGAAACCACGTTCGTCTAATATAATTCGACCATTCTGCATCCAACGGTACCACCCACGACTCTCTACGACCTTCCTGTCCGGAGATACAGGAAAAACAAACTTTATTTCGCCCATATCTCCGGACTCGAACGTTGTACAGGCTCGAGGGTGGTACCAATGGAAAGCCCGTACCCGAAAATAGGGGGGTACAAGGTGGTTTCATGTCTCTACGACCTTCCGTTCCCGAGATATGCACCTTTGAAGTTATCGTCGGGGGCGACGATAGGTGGTTTTCATCCCCTTAACCTAACCCTAACCCTAACACTAACCCTAACACTAACACTAACACTAACACTAACACTAACACCCTAACCCTAACCCTAACCCTAACCCAATTTCAAATTGACGGCCCATTCAAAAACCCTACCCCTAACCCTAACCCTAACCCTAACCCGTCACTGAAACACAACTAAAGATTCCATTATTATGTCATTAGTCATTTTCATGTTGATGGCTACTTATTGCATGTAGATCTCCATATATGATTTTGAAAAAACATCTCGCAAAATCACTACCAATCGACTCCAAATGGTCTGAAACGTGCTCCTAACTACTTTCTGGAGGAAGTTTTTCGGCTGTGACACTTAGTCATTTTTCCACTCAGGTTCGCATGCTGCGATCTGATTGGACGAGCGTTTTTCTTGAATAACTCCCGAACCGTACATCCTAGACACTTGGAAACCACGTTCGTCTAATATAATTCGACCATTCTGCATCCAACGGTACCACCCACGACTCTCTACGACCTTCCTGTCCGGAGATACAGGAAAAAAAAACTTTATTTCGCCCATATCTCCGGACTCGAACGTTGTACAGGCTCGAGGGTGGTACCAATGGAAAGCCCGTACCCGAAAATAGGGGGGTACAAGGTGGTTTCATGTCTCTACGACCTTCCGTTCCCGAGATATGCACCTTTGAAGTTATCGTCGGGGGCGACGATAGGTGGTTTTCATCCCCTTAACCTAACCCTAACCCTAACCCCTAACCCCTAACCCCTAACCCTAACCCTAACCCTAACCCTAACCCTAACCCTAACCTAACCCTAACCCTAACCCTAACCCTAACCCTTTGAAGTTATCGTCGGGGGCGACGATAGGTGGTTTTCATCCCCTTAACCTAACCCTAACCCTAACCCTAACCCCTAACCCTAACCCTAACCCTAACCCTAACCCTTGCATGTAGATCTCCATATATGATTTTGAAAAAACATCTCGCAAAATCACTACCAATCGACTCCAAATGGTCTGAAACGTGCTCCTAACTACTTTCTGGAGGAAGTTTTTCGGCTGTGACACTTAGTCATTTTTCCACTCAGGTTCGCATGCTGCGATCTGATTGGACGAGCGTTTTTCTTGAATAACTCCCGAACCGTACATCCTAGACACTTGGAAACCACGTTCGTCTAATATAATTCGACCATTCTGCATCCAACGGTACCACCCACGACTCTCTACGACCTTCCTGTCCGGAGATACAGGAAAAAAAAACTTTATTTCGCCCATATCTCCGGACTCGAACGTTGTACAGGCTCGAGGGTGGTACCAATGGAAAGCCCGTACCCGAAAATAGGGGGGTACAAGGTGGTTTCATGTCTCTACGACCTTCCGTTCCCGAGATATGCACCTTTGAAGTTATCGTCGGGGGCGACGATAGGTGGTTTTCATCCCCTTAACCTAACCCTAGTCCAAATCCTAATTCATAATCCTAACCTTAACCACTTTAATTATTTATTTTAGCCCCAACCCTAATTAATAACCCTAACCCTAAAGAAAGAGAGATCCCCACACCTAACCCTAACCCTAA
>NW_024469765.1:22500-25000 GCF_017976425.1 Toxotes jaculatrix
TTCATGTCTCTACGACCTTCCGTTCCCGAGATATGCACCTTTGAAGTTATCGTCGGGGGCGACGATAGGTGGTTTTCATCCCCTTAACCCTAACCCTAACCCTAACACTAACCCTAACACTAACACTAACACTAACACTAACACTAACACCCTAACCCTAACCCTAACCCTAACCCAATTTCAAATTGACGGCCCATTCAAAAACCCTACCCCTAACCCTAACCCTAACCCTAACCCGTCACTGAAACACAACTAAAGATTCCATTATTATGTCATTAGTCATTTTCATGTTGATGGCTACTTATTGCATGTAGATCTCCATATATGATTTTGAAAAAACATCTCGCAAAATCACTACCAATCGACTCCAAATGGTCTGAAACGTGCTCCTAACTACTTTCTGGAGGAAGTTTTTCGGCTGTGACACTTAGTCATTTTTCCACTCAGGTTCGCATGCTGCGATCTGATTGGACGAGCGTTTTTCTTGAATAACTCCCGAACCGTACATCCTAGACACTTGGAAACCACGTTCGTCTAATATAATTCGACCATTCTGCATCCAACGGTACCACCCACGACTCTCTACGACCTTCCTGTCCGGAGATACAGGAAAAAAAAACTTTATTTCGCCCATATCTCCGGACTCGAACGTTGTACAGGCTCGAGGGTGGTACCAATGGAAAGCCCGTACCCGAAAATAGGGGGGTACAAGGTGGTTTCATGTCTCTACGACCTTCCGTTCCCGAGATATGCACCTTTGAAGTTATCGTCGGGGGCGACGATAGGTGGTTTTCATCCCCTTAACCTAACCCTAACCCTAACCCTAACCCCTAACCCCTAACCCCTAACCCCCTAACCCTAACCCTAACCCTAACCCTAACCCTAACCCCTAACCCTAACCCTAACCCTAACCCTAACCCTAACCCTAACCCCTAACCCTAACCCTAACCCTAACCCTAACCCTAACCCTAACCCTAACCCTAACCCCTAACCCTAACCCTAACCCTAACCCTAACCCTAACCCTAACCTAACCCTAACCCTAACCCTAACCCTAACCCTTTGAAGTTATCGTCGGGGGCGACGATAGGTGGTTTTCATCCCCTTAACCTAACCCTAACCCTAACCCTAACCCCTAACCCTAACCCTAACCCTAACCCTAACCCTTGCATGTAGATCTCCATATATGATTTTGAAAAAACATCTCGCAAAATCACTACCAATCGACTCCAAATGGTCTGAAACGTGCTCCTAACTACTTTCTGGAGGAAGTTTTTCGGCTGTGACACTTAGTCATTTTTCCACTCAGGTTCGCATGCTGCGATCTGATTGGACGAGCGTTTTTCTTGAATAACTCCCGAACCGTACATCCTAGACACTTGGAAACCACGTTCGTCTAATATAATTCGACCATTCTGCATCCAACGGTACCACCCACGACTCTCTACGACCTTCCTGTCCGGAGATACAGGAAAAAAAAACTTTATTTCGCCCATATCTCCGGACTCGAACGTTGTACAGGCTCGAGGGTGGTACCAATGGAAAGCCCGTACCCGAAAATAGGGGGGTACAAGGTGGTTTCATGTCTCTACGACCTTCCGTTCCCGAGATATGCACCTTTGAAGTTATCGTCGGGGGCGACGATAGGTGGTTTTCATCCCCTTAACCTAACCCTAGTCCAAATCCTAATTCATAATCCTAACCTTAACCACTTTAATTATTTATTTTAGCCCCAACCCTAATTAATAACCCTAACCCTAAAGAAAGAGAGATCCCCACACCTAACCCTAACCCTAACCCTCATTTTCATGTTGATGGCTACTTATTGCATGTAGATCTCCATATATGATTTTGAAAAAACATCTCGCAAAATCACTACCAATCGACTCCAAATGGTCTGAAACGTGCTCCTAACTACTTTCTGGAGGAAGTTTTTCGGCTGTGACACTTAGTCATTTTTCCACTCAGGTTCGCATGCTGCGATCTGATTGGACGAGCGTTTTTCTTGAATAACTCCCGAACCGTACATCCTAGACACTTGGAAACCACGTTCGTCTAATATAATTCGACCATTCTGCATCCAACGGTACCACCCACGACTCTCTACGACCTTCCTGTCCGGAGATACAGGAAAAAAAAAACTTTATTTCGCCCATATCTCCGGACTCGAACGTTGTACAGGCTCGAGGGTGGTACCAATGGAAAGCCCGTACCCGAAAATAGGGGGGTACAAGGTGGTTTCATGTCTCTACGACCTTCCGTTCCCGAGATATGCACCTTTGAAGTTATCGTCGGGGGCGACGATAGGTGGTTTTCATCCCCTTAACCTAACCCTAACCCTAACCCTAACCCCTAACCCTAACCCTAACCCTAACCCTAACCCTTGCATGTAGATCTCCATATATGATTTTGAAAAAACATCTCGCAAAATCACTACCAATCGACTCCAAATGGTCTGAAACGTGCTCCTAACTACTTTCTGGAGGAAGTTTTTCGGCTGTG
>NW_024469765.1:27500-41419 GCF_017976425.1 Toxotes jaculatrix
TAAAGATTCCATTATTATGTCATTAGTCATTTTCATGTTGATGGCTACTTATTGCATGTAGATCTCCATATATGATTTTGAAAAAACATCTCGCAAAATCACTACCAATCGACTCCAAATGGTCTGAAACGTGCTCCTAACTACTTTCTGGAGGAAGTTTTTCGGCTGTGACACTTAGTCATTTTTCCACTCAGGTTCGCATGCTGCGATCTGATTGGACGAGCGTTTTTCTTGAATAACTCCCGAACCGTACATCCTAGACACTTGGAAACCACGTTCGTCTAATATAATTCGACCATTCTGCATCCAACGGTACCACCCACGACTCTCTACGACCTTCCTGTCCGGAGATACAGGAAAAACAAACTTTATTTCGCCCATATCTCCGGACTCGAACGTTGTACAGGCTCGAGGGTGGTACCAATGGAAAGCCCGTACCCGAAAATAGGGGGGTACAAGGTGGTTTCATGTCTCTACGACCTTCCGTTCCCGAGATATGCACCTTTGAAGTTATCGTCGGGGGCGACGATAGGTGGTTTTCATCCCCTTAACCTAACCCTAACCCTAACACTAACCCTAACACTAACACTAACACTAACACTAACACTAACACCCTAACCCTAACCCTAACCCTAACCCAATTTCAAATTGACGGCCCATTCAAAAACCCTACCCCTAACCCTAACCCTAACCCTAACCCGTCACTGAAACACAACTAAAGATTCCATTATTATGTCATTAGTCATTTTCATGTTGATGGCTACTTATTGCATGTAGATCTCCATATATGATTTTGAAAAAACATCTCG
Organism: Toxotes jaculatrix; assembly: GCF_017976425.1. Taxonomy (NCBI): domain Eukaryota; kingdom Metazoa; phylum Chordata; class Actinopteri; family Toxotidae; genus Toxotes; species Toxotes jaculatrix. The sequence continues at coordinate 28,310 of NW_024469765.1, forward strand.
CAAAATCACTACCAATCGACTCCAAATGGTCTGAAACGTGCTCCTAACTACTTTCTGGAGGAAGTTTTTCGGCTGTGACACTTAGTCATTTTTCCACTCAGGTTCGCATGCTGCGATCTGATTGGACGAGCGTTTTTCTTGAATAACTCCCGAACCGTACATCCTAGACACTTGGAAACCACGTTCGTCTAATATAATTCGACCATTCTGCATCCAACGGTACCACCCACGACTCTCTACGACCTTCCTGTCCGGAGATACAGGAAAAAAAAACTTTATTTCGCCCATATCTCCGGACTCGAACGTTGTACAGGCTCGAGGGTGGTACCAATGGAAAGCCCGTACCCGAAAATAGGGGGGTACAAGGTGGTTTCATGTCTCTACGACCTTCCGTTCCCGAGATATGCACCTTTGAAGTTATCGTCGGGGGCGACGATAGGTGGTTTTCATCCCCTTAACCTAACCCTAACCCTAACCCCTAACCCCTAACCCCTAACCCTAACCCTAACCCTAACCCTAACCCTAACCCTAACCTAACCCTAACCCTAACCCTAACCCTAACCCTTTGAAGTTATCGTCGGGGGCGACGATAGGTGGTTTTCATCCCCTTAACCTAACCCTAACCCTAACCCTAACCCCTAACCCTAACCCTAACCCTAACCCTAACCCTTGCATGTAGATCTCCATATATGATTTTGAAAAAACATCTCGCAAAATCACTACCAATCGACTCCAAATGGTCTGAAACGTGCTCCTAACTACTTTCTGGAGGAAGTTTTTCGGCTGTGACACTTAGTCATTTTTCCACTCAGGTTCGCATGCTGCGATCTGATTGGACGAGCGTTTTTCTTGAATAACTCCCGAACCGTACATCCTAGACACTTGGAAACCACGTTCGTCTAATATAATTCGACCATTCTGCATCCAACGGTACCACCCACGACTCTCTACGACCTTCCTGTCCGGAGATACAGGAAAAAAAAACTTTATTTCGCCCATATCTCCGGACTCGAACGTTGTACAGGCTCGAGGGTGGTACCAATGGAAAGCCCGTACCCGAAAATAGGGGGGTACAAGGTGGTTTCATGTCTCTACGACCTTCCGTTCCCGAGATATGCACCTTTGAAGTTATCGTCGGGGGCGACGATAGGTGGTTTTCATCCCCTTAACCTAACCCTAGTCCAAATCCTAATTCATAATCCTAACCTTAACCACTTTAATTATTTATTTTAGCCCCAACCCTAATTAATAACCCTAACCCTAAAGAAAGAGAGATCCCCACACCTAACCCTAACCCTAACCCTCATTTTCATGTTGATGGCTACTTATTGCATGTAGATCTCCATATATGATTTTGAAAAAACATCTCGCAAAATCACTACCAATCGACTCCAAATGGTCTGAAACGTGCTCCTAACTACTTTCTGGAGGAAGTTTTTCGGCTGTGACACTTAGTCATTTTTCCACTCAGGTTCGCATGCTGCGATCTGATTGGACGAGCGTTTTTCTTGAATAACTCCCGAACCGTACATCCTAGACACTTGGAAACCACGTTCGTCTAATATAATTCGACCATTCTGCATCCAACGGTACCACCCACGACTCTCTACGACCTTCCTGTCCGGAGATACAGGAAAAAAAAACTTTATTTCGCCCATATCTCCGGACTCGAACGTTGTACAGGCTCGAGGGTGGTACCAATGGAAAGCCCGTACCCGAAAATAGGGGGGTACAAGGTGGTTTCATGTCTCTACGACCTTCCGTTCCCGAGATATGCACCTTTGAAGTTATCGTCGGGGGCGACGATAGGTGGTTTTCATCCCCTTAACCTAACCCTAACCCTAACCCTAACCCCTAACCCTAACCCTAACCCTAACCCTAACCCTTGCATGTAGATCTCCATATATGATTTTGAAAAAACATCTCGCAAAATCACTACCAATCGACTCCAAATGGTCTGAAACGTGCTCCTAACTACTTTCTGGAGGAAGTTTTTCGGCTGTGACACTTAGTCATTTTTCCACTCAGGTTCGCATGCTGCGATCTGATTGGACGAGCGTTTTTCTTGAATAACTCCCGAACCGTACATCCTAGACACTTGGAAACCACGTTCGTCTAATATAATTCGACCATTCTGCATCCAACGGTACCACCCACGACTCTCTACGACCTTCCTGTCCGGAGATACAGGAAAAAAAAACTTTATTTCGCCCATATCTCCGGACTCGAACGTTGTACAGGCTCGAGGGTGGTACCAATGGAAAGCCCGTACCCGAAAATAGGGGGGTACAAGGTGGTTTCATGTCTCTACGACCTTCCGTTCCCGAGATATGCACCTTTGAAGTTATCGTCGGGGGCGACGATAGGTGGTTTTCATCCCCTTAACCTAACCCTAACCCCTAACCCTAACCCTAAACCCTAACCCTAACCCTAACCCTAACCCTAACCCTAACCCCTAACCCTAACCCTAACCCTAACCCTAACCCTAACCCTAACCCCTAACCCTAACCCTAACCCTAACCCTAACCCCATCCTAGACACTTGGAAACCACGTTCGTCTAATATAATTCGACCATTCTGCATCCAACGGTACCACCCACGACTCTCTACGACCTTCCTGTCCGGAGATACAGGAAAAACAAACTTTATTTCGCCCATATCTCCGGACTCGAACGTTGTACAGGCTCGAGGGTGGTACCAATGGAAAGCCCGTACCCGAAAATAGGGGGGTACAAGGTGGTTTCATGTCTCTACGACCTTCCGTTCCCGAGATATGCACCTTTGAAGTTATCGTCGGGGGCGACGATAGGTGGTTTTCATCCCCTTAACCTAAACCCTAACCCTAACCCTAACCCCTAACCCTAACCCTAACCCTAACCCTAACCCTAACCCTTCCGTTCCCGAGATATGCACCTTTGAAGTTATCGTCGGGGGCGACGATAGGTGGTTTTCATCCCCTTAACCCTAACCCTAACCCTAACCCTAACCCTAACCCTAACACTAACACTAACACTAACACTAACACCCTAACCCTAACCCTAACCCTAACCCAATTTCAAATTGACGGCCCATTCAAAAACCCTACCCCTAACCCTAACCCTAACCCTAACCCGTCACTGAAACACAACTAAAGATTCCATTATTATGTCATTAGTCATTTTCATGTTGATGGCTACTTATTGCATGTAGATCTCCATATATGATTTTGAAAAAACATCTCGCAAAATCACTACCAATCGACTCCAAATGGTCTGAAACGTGCTCCTAACTACTTTCTGGAGGAAGTTTTTCGGCTGTGACACTTAGTCATTTTTCCACTCAGGTTCGCATGCTGCGATCTGATTGGACGAGCGTTTTTCTTGAATAACTCCCGAACCGTACATCCTAGACACTTGGAAACCACGTTCGTCTAATATAATTCGACCATTCTGCATCCAACGGTACCACCCACGACTCTCTACGACCTTCCTGTCCGGAGATACAGGAAAAACAAACTTTATTTCGCCCATATCTCCGGACTCGAACGTTGTACAGGCTCGAGGGTGGTACCAATGGAAAGCCCGTACCCGAAAATAGGGGGGTACAAGGTGGTTTCATGTCTCTACGACCTTCCGTTCCCGAGATATGCACCTTTGAAGTTATCGTCGGGGGCGACGATAGGTGGTTTTCATCCCCTTAACCTAACCCTAACCCTAACACTAACCCTAACACTAACACTAACACTAACACTAACACTAACACCCTAACCCTAACCCTAACCCTAACCCAATTTCAAATTGACGGCCCATTCAAAAACCCTACCCCTAACCCTAACCCTAACCCTAACCCGTCACTGAAACACAACTAAAGATTCCATTATTATGTCATTAGTCATTTTCATGTTGATGGCTACTTATTGCATGTAGATCTCCATATATGATTTTGAAAAAACATCTCGCAAAATCACTACCAATCGACTCCAAATGGTCTGAAACGTGCTCCTAACTACTTTCTGGAGGAAGTTTTTCGGCTGTGACACTTAGTCATTTTTCCACTCAGGTTCGCATGCTGCGATCTGATTGGACGAGCGTTTTTCTTGAATAACTCCCGAACCGTACATCCTAGACACTTGGAAACCACGTTCGTCTAATATAATTCGACCATTCTGCATCCAACGGTACCACCCACGACTCTCTACGACCTTCCTGTCCGGAGATACAGGAAAAAAAAACTTTATTTCGCCCATATCTCCGGACTCGAACGTTGTACAGGCTCGAGGGTGGTACCAATGGAAAGCCCGTACCCGAAAATAGGGGGGTACAAGGTGGTTTCATGTCTCTACGACCTTCCGTTCCCGAGATATGCACCTTTGAAGTTATCGTCGGGGGCGACGATAGGTGGTTTTCATCCCCTTAACCTAACCCTAACCCTAACCCTAACCCTAACCCTAACCCCTAACCCCTAACCCTAACCCTAACCCTAACCCTAACCCTAACCCTAACCTAACCCTAACCCTAACCCTAACCCTAACCCTAACCCTTTGAAGTTATCGTCGGGGGCGACGATAGGTGGTTTTCATCCCCTTAACCTAACCCTAACCCTAACCCTAACCCCTAACCCTAACCCTAACCCTAACCCTAACCCTTGCATGTAGATCTCCATATATGATTTTGAAAAAACATCTCGCAAAATCACTACCAATCGACTCCAAATGGTCTGAAACGTGCTCCTAACTACTTTCTGGAGGAAGTTTTTCGGCTGTGACACTTAGTCATTTTTCCACTCAGGTTCGCATGCTGCGATCTGATTGGACGAGCGTTTTTCTTGAATAACTCCCGAACCGTACATCCTAGACACTTGGAAACCACGTTCGTCTAATATAATTCGACCATTCTGCATCCAACGGTACCACCCACGACTCTCTACGACCTTCCTGTCCGGAGATACAGGAAAAAAAACTTTATTTCGCCCATATCTCCGGACTCGAACGTTGTACAGGCTCGAGGGTGGTACCAATGGAAAGCCCGTACCCGAAAATAGGGGGGTACAAGGTGGTTTCATGTCTCTACGACCTTCCGTTCCCGAGATATGCACCTTTGAAGTTATCGTCGGGGGCGACGATAGGTGGTTTTCATCCCCTTAACCTAACCCTAACCCTAACCCCTAACCCTAACCCCTACCCCTAACCCTAACCCTAACCCTAACCCTAACCCTAACCCTAACCCCTAACCCTAACCCTAACCCTAACCCTAACCCTAACCCTAACCCCTAACCCCTAACCCTAACCCTAACCCTAACCCTAACCCTAACCCACTAAAGATTCCATTATTATGTCATTAGTCATTTTCATGTTGATGGCTACTTATTGCATGTAGATCTCCATATATGATTTTGAAAAAACATCTCGCAAAATCACTACCAATCGACTCCAAATGGTCTGAAACGTGCTCCTAACTACTTTCTGGAGGAAGTTTTTCGGCTGTGACACTTAGTCATTTTTCCACTCAGGTTCGCATGCTGCGATCTGATTGGACGAGCGTTTTTCTTGAATAACTCCCGAACCGTACATCCTACACACTTGGAAACCACGTTCGTCTAATATAATTCGACCATTCTGCATCCAACGGTACCACCCACGACTCTCTACGACCTTCCTGTCCGGAGATACAGGAAAAACAAACTTTATTTCTGCCATATCTCCGGACTCGAACGTTGTACAGGCTCGAGGGTGGTACCAATGGAAAGCCCGTACCCGAAAATAGGGGGGTACAAGGTGGTTTCATGTCTCTACGACCTTCCGTTCCCGAGATATGCACCTTTGAAGTTATCGTCGGGGGCGACGATAGGTGGTTTTCATCCCCTTAACCCTAACCTAACCCTAACCCTAACCCCTAACCCTAACCCTAACCCTCTTCTAACCCTAACCTTAACCTATTAATTATTTATTTTAGTCCAAATCCTAATTCATAATCCTAACCTTAACCACTTTAATTATTTATTTTAGCCCCAACCCTAATTAATAATCCTAACCCTAAAGAAAGAGAGATCCCCACACCTAACCCTAACCCTAACCCTCATTTTCATGTTGATGGCTACTTATTGCATGTAGATCTCCATATATGATTTTGAAAAAACATCTCGCAAAATCACTACCAATCGACTCCAAATGGTCTGAAACGTGCTCCTAACTACTTTCTGGAGGAAGTTTTTCGGCTGTGACACTTAGTCATTTTTCCACTCAGGTTCGCATGCTGCGATCTGATTGGACGAGCGTTTTTCTTGAATAACTCCCGAACCGTACATCCTAGACACTTGGAAACCACGTTCGTCTAATATAATTCGACCATTCTGCATCCAACGGTACCACCCACGACTCTCTACGACCTTCCTGTCCGGAGATACAGGAAAAACAAACTTTATTTCGCCCATATCTCCGGACTCGAACGTTGTACAGGCTCGAGGGTGGTACCAATGGAAAGCCCGTACCCGAAAATAGGGGGGTACAAGGTGGTTTCATGTCTCTACGACCTTCCGTTCCCGAGATATGCACCTTTGAAGTTATCGTCGGGGGCGACGATAGGTGGTTTTCATCCCCTTAACCCTAACCCTAACCCTAACCCCTAACCCCTAACCCTAACCCTAACCCATTTTCTAAAGCTGAGATACGGCTAATTTTTTCAGGGCTCCAGGGTGGCAGTGTTAATCTCAGGGTCGAAGGCCTGTGCATTCACTCCCCTCCTTAGGGAGGGTAGTTTCAAACCTAAAACCTAACCCTAACCCTAACCCCTAACCCCTAACCCTAACCCCTAACCCCTAACCCTAACCCATTTCTTTAATCCCAATCTTAACCACATTCTAAATCCTAAACCCTAATCCTAATAATTGGTGAGAGATTTAATTTCATATTTAATTTCATATTAAAAACATACAAAATGATAAAATTCATAAGGTTAATATAAATAATTGGGATTTAAATTTATATGAGGTTTAATAAATTAATTGGTTATAAAATAGATTGTTAATTCATTTGATTTTAATTGATTTAAGGGTTAAAAACAATTAATTTATAATTATGATCATTAAAATTAAAATTAAAATTCATGTTTAGGTGTATTTCATTGTTATGAGGGTTAAAAACTGGTTAATTTAATACTAATTGGCAAGGGAAGGGTTAAAAGTTAAGTTTTAAGTTTGATTTCAGGGAGAGAGAAAGTTTTACGGGGGTGGAGCTTGGAGGATATATAAGGGGAGGGCTACGGAGAGTGCTCATTCCTACTCAGACTGCCGAGGAGGAAACATCATTGCAGAAAGCAGCAGCCGGATTGATTTTTTTCGTGTGCCTTGACCTGAGGAAGACCTGAGAAGGTTGAAACGTTGTCAGTGGGCACACATTTTTTCTTTTATTTCATACTAAACACATATTGATTTTTTCTTTTTCTTAAAAACAGTTTTTTTGTTCTTTAGTTTTCTTTATTGATTTCATTTTACTTTATTTTTCACGAATTTCATATCTTCCTAATAAATAACATTAAAAAAAACAATACATTTATCAATAAATAACAAATACATAAATAAATAAATAAATACAACACTTCATCACAGGATAGCCATTATGGCTCCTGGCCAGGACACCCAAGGGTGGACCACTGTGCGCTACGGGAAACGCCGCCAGCGTTCCCGTCAGCATTATCAGCAGCAGGGTGGCGGGGACGACTGGGGGAAGGACCGCGCACGCCCTGTACCCTCTGGGGGACAGGCTTTTGTCTCCTTCCCTAAACATACGGGAAAACTCAGCAAAATGCTTCTTCTAATGTAAAATAGTGTTTCCATGCTGGAAAAAGTCTTATTTTGACGCCAGCAGCACATTTGATACAAAGCTGTCATTTCAGCTCAAACGGTAAAATTTCACCGTTCCTGCCCATATGAGAGTGTTTTTCACAACGTTTGCCCTGAAAGTGCCAGGTACTGCAAATGACAGAAACATACTTGAAAACTCAGCAAAATGCTTCTTCTAATGTAAAATAGTGTTTCCATGCTGGAAAAAGTCTTATTTTGACGCCAGAAACATATTTTAGACACACCGTTCATTTCAGCACTAACTGACTGAAACTTGCCGTTTTAAGCGTTTCCAGCCATTCTCTGTGTGTCTGGGACACAGCGTGTGCCCTGAAAATGCCACACAGTACAAATCACAGAAACACACGGGAAAACTCAGCAAAATGCTTCTTCTAATGTAAAATAGTGTTTCCATGCTGGAAAAAGTCTTATTTTGACGCCAGCAGCACATTTGATACAAAGCTGTCATTTCAGCTCAAACGGTAAAATTTCACCGTTCCTGGCCATATGAGACTGTTTTTCACAACGTTTGCCCTGAAAGTGCCAGGTACTGCAGTTGAAAGAAACACACGGGAAAACTCAGCAAAATGCTTCTTCTAATGTAAAATAGTGTTTCCATGCTGGAAAAAGTCTTATTTTGACGCCAGCAACATATTTTAGACACACCGTTCATTTCAGCACTAACTGACTGAAACTTGCCGTTTTAAGCGTTTCCAGCCATTCTCTGTGTGTCTGGGACACAGCATGTGCCCTGAAAATGCCACACAGTACAAATCACAGAAACACACGGGAAAACTCAGCAAAATGCTTCTTCTAATGTAAAATAGTGTTTCCATGCTGGAAAAAGTCTTATTTTGACGCCAGCAACATATTTGATGAAAAGCTGTCATTTCAGCTCAAACGGTAAAATTTCACCGTTCCTGCCCATATGAGAGTGTTTTTCACAACGTTTGCCCTGAAAGTGCCAGGTACTGCAGATGACAGAAACATACTTGAAAACTCTGCAAAATGCTTCTTCTAATGTAAAATAGTGTTTCCATGCTGGAAAAAGTCTTATTTTGACGCCAGCAGCACATTTGATACAAAGCTGTCATTTCAGCTCAAACGGTAAAATTTCACCGTTCCTGCCCATATGAGAGTGTTTTTCACAACGTTTGCCCTGAAAGTGCCAGGTACTGCAGATGACAGAAACATACTTGAAAACTCAGCAAAATGCTTCTTCTAATGTAAAATAGTGTTTCCATGCTGGAAAAAGTCTTATTTTGACGCCAGCAACATATTTGATGAAAAGCTGTCATTTCAGCTCAAACGGTAAAATTTCACCGTTCCTGGCCATATGAGACTGTTTTTCACAACGTTTTCCCTGAAAATGCCACGCAGTGCAAATCACAGAAACACACGGGAAAGCTCAGCAAAATGCTTCTTCTAATGTAAAATAGTGTTTCCATGCTGGAAAAAGTCTTATTTTGACGCCAGCAACATATTTGATGAAAAGCTGTCATTTCAGCTCAAACGGTAAAATTTGACCGTTCCTGCCCATATGAGACTGTTTTTCACAACGTTTGCCCTGAAAGTGCCAGGTACTGCAGATGACAGAAACATACTTGAAAACTCTGCAAAATGCTTCTTCTAATGTAAAATAGTGTTTCCATGCTGGAAAAAGTCTTATTTTGACGCCAGCAACATATTTTAGACACACCGTTCATTTCAGCACTAACTGACTGAAACTTACCGTTTTAAGCGTTTCCAGCCATTCTCTGTGTGTCTGGGACACAGCGTGTGCCCTGAAAATGCCACGCAGTACAAATCACAGAAACACACGGGAAAACTCAGCAAAATGCTTCTTCTAATGTAAAATAGTGTTTCCATGCTGGAAAAAGTCTTATTTTGACGCCAGCAACATATTTGATGCAAAGCTGTCATTTCAGCTCAAACGGTAAAATTTCACCGTTCCTGGCCATATGAGACTGTTTTTCACAACGTTTGCCCTGAAAGTGCCAGGTACTGCAGATGAAAGAAACACACGGGAAAACTCAGCAAAATGCTTCTTCTAATGTAAAATAGTGTTTCCATGCTGGAAAAAGTCTTATTTTGACGCCAGCAACATATTTTAGACACACCGTTCATTTCAGCACTAACTGACTGAAACTTACCGTTTTAAGCGTTTCCAGCCATTCTCTGTGTGTCTTGGACACAGCGTGTGCCCTGAAAATGCCACGCAGTGCAAATCACAGAAACATACTTGAAAACTCTGCAAAATGCTTCTTCTAATGTAAAATAGTGTTTCCATGCTGGAAAAAGTCTTATTTTGACGCCAGCAACATATTTGATGAAAAGCTGTCATTTCAGCTCAAACGGTAAAATTTCACCGTTCCTGGCCATATGAGACTGTTTTTCACAACGTTTGCCCTGAAAGTGCCAGGTACTGCAGATGAAAGAAACACACGGGAAAACTCAGCAAAATGCTTCTTCTAATGTAAAATAGTGTTTCCATGCTGGAAAAAGTCTTATTTTGACGCCAGCAACATATTTTAGACACACCGTTCATTTCAGCACTAACTGACTGAAACTTACCGTTTTAAGCGTTTCCAGCCATTCTCTGTGTGTCTGGGACACAGCGTGTGCCCTGAAAATGCCACGCAGTGCAAATCACAGAAACATACTTGAAAACTCAGCAAAATGCTTCTTCTAATGTAAAATAGTGTTTCCATGCTGGAAAAAGTCTTATTTTGACGCCAGCAACATATTTTAGACACACCGTTCATTTCAGCACTAACTGACTGAAACTTACCGTTTTAAGCGTTTCCAGCCATTCTCTGTGTGTCTGGGACACAGCGTGTGCCCTGAAAATGCCACGCAGTGCAAATCACAGAAACATACTTGAAAACTCTGCAAAATGCTTCTTCTAATGTAAAATAGTGTTTCCATGCTGGAAAAAGTCTTATTTTGACGCCAGCAACATATTTGATGCAAAGCTGTCATTTCAGCTCAAACGGTAAAATTTCACCGTTCCTGGCCATATGAGACTGTTTTTCACAACGTTTTCCCTGAAAATGCCACGCAGTGCAAATCACAGAAACACACGGGAAAACTCAGCAAAATGCTTCTTCTAATGTAAAATAGTGTTTCCATGCTGGAAAAAGTCTTATTTTGACGCCAGCAACATATTTGATGAAAAGCTGTCATTTCAGCTCAAACGGTAAAATTTCACCGTTCCTGGCCATATGAGACTGTTTTTCACAACGTTTGCCCTGAAAGTGCCAGGTACTGCAGATGAAAGAAACACACGGGAAAACTCTGCAAAATGCTTCTTCTAATGTAAAATAGTGTTTCCATGCTGGAAAAAGTCTTATTTTGACGCCAGCAACATATTTTAGACACACCGTTCATTTCAGCACTAACTGACTGAAACTTACCGTTTTAAGCGTTTCCAGCCATTCTCTGTGTGTCTGGGACACAGCGTGTGCCCTGAAAATGCCACACAGTGCAAATCACAGAAACATACTTGAAAACTCTGCAAAATGCTTCTTCTAATGTAAAATAGTGTTTCCATGCTGGAAAAAGTCTTATTTTGACGTCAGCAACATATTTGATGAAAAGCTGTCATTTCAGCTCAAACGGTAAAATTTCACCGTTCCTGGCCATATGAGACTGTTTTTCACAACGTTTTCCCTGAAAATGCCACGCAGTGCAAATCACAGAAACACACGGGAAAGCTCAGCAAAATGCTTCTTCTAATGTAAAATAGTGTTTCCATGCTGGAAAAAGTCTTATTTTGACGCCAGCAGCACATTTGATACAAAGCTGTCATTTCAGCTCAAACGGTAAAATTTCACCGTTCCTGCCCATATGAGAGTGTTTTTCACAACGTTTGCCCTGAAAGTGCCAGGTACTGCAGATGACAGAAACATACTTGAAAACTCAGCAAAATGCTTCTTCTAATGTAAAATAGTGTTTCCATGCTGGAAAAAGTCTTATGTTGACGCCAGCAACATATTTTAGACACACCGTTCATTTCAGCACTAACTGACTGAAACTTGCCGTTTTAAGCGTTTCCAGCCATTCTCTTTGTGTCTGGGACACAGCGTGTGCCCTGAAAATGCCACGCAGTGCAAATCACAGAAACATACTTGAAAACTCTGCAAAATGCTTCTTCTAATGTAAAATAGTGTTTCCATGCTGGAAAAAGTCTTATTTTGACGCCAGCAACATATTTGATGCAAAGCTGTCATTTCAGCTCAAACGGTAAAATTTCACCATTCCTGGCCATATGAGACTGTTTTTCACAACGTTTGCCCTAAAAGTGCCAGGTACTGCAGATGAAAGAAACACACGGGAAAACTCTGCAAAATGCTTCTTCTAATGTAAAATAGTGTTTCCATGCTGGAAACAGTCTTATTTTGACGCCAGCAACATATTTTAGACACACCGTTCATTTCAGCACTAACTGACTGAAACTTGCCGTTTTAAGCGTTTCCAGCCATTCTCCGTGTGTCTGGGACACAGCGTGTGCCCTGAAAATGCCACACAGTACAAATCACAGAAACATACTTGAAAACTCTGCCAAATGCTTCTTCTAATGTAAAATAGTGTTTCCATGCTGGAAAAAGTCTTATTTTGACGCCAGCAACATATTTGATGCAAAGCTGTCATTTCAGCTCAAACGGTAAAATTTCACCGTTCCTGGCCATATGAGACTGTTTTTCACAACGTTTGCCCTGAAAGTGCCAGGTACTGCAGATGAAAGAAACACACGGGAAAACTCTGCCAAATGCTTCTTCTAATGTAAAATAGTGTTTCCATGCTGGAAAAAGTCTTATTTTGACGCCAGCAACATATTTGATGCAAAGCTGTCATTTCAGCTCAAACGGTAAAATTTCACCGTTCCTGGCCATATGAGACTGTTTTTCACAACGTTTGCCCTGAAAGTGCCAGGTACTGCAGATGAAAGAAACACACGGGAAAACTCAGCAAAATGCTTCTTCTAATGTAAAATAGTGTTTCCATGCTGGAAAAAGTCTTATTTTGACGCCAGCAACATATTTGATGCAAAGCTGTCATTTCAGCTCAAACGGTAAAATTTCACCGTTCCTGGCCATATGAGACTGTTTTTCACAACGTTTGCCCTGAAAGTGCCAGGTACTGCAGATGAAAGAAACACACGGGAAAACTCTGCAAAATGCTTCTTCTAATGTAAAATAGTGTTTCCATGCTGGAAAAAGTCTTATTTTGACGCCAGCAACATATTTTAGACACACCGTTCATTTCAGCACTAACTGACTGAAACTTGCCGTT